>NC_036240.1:3536009-3536803 GCF_002742605.1 Olea europaea var. sylvestris
AATTGTAATTGTAATTGTATTGTATTGCATCAATGAAAGACACCGTCTGATAGATACGAAAACCCCTCTCTATTTTTCTGATTTTGATTTTCACAACCAGATGAAAAGAATTCAAATCTTAAATGAAAATACAGTAGTGTTAGGCTTTCGAGAGGCTTAACTCTCTCCCCATTTCTCCTCTAATTTCTGCCTAACAAAGAAACGAACACCCTAGCACTCCATTTTATATTAGATGCTTCTAAAATTCATTCTACTAAATCCCCACGATACGCCTGAAAACTGGAACAAACCTGCAGATGCCTATAATCACAAAATGAAAATCTCTCTCAATATGCCCAAATGAATCTTCCGATACATGGTTGAAACGGAGTAGGTTACAATCCAATTAGTGTTTGATGTATTTGCACACCCATAAATAACATGACAAAAATTCAACCAAAATCCTCAGTTACCAAAAAGTTGATAAAGTTCACTGCACCATCAAATGTGAACATGTAGTAATTAATTATGAAGCATATCAATCAATATTGTGCAACATATACGTCAGTAGGAAAATATATAAGTCATACTTCAAGATGCTTACTTTGTTTTTAAGAAACTCGGGATTTGTTGACAGTGACTGAATGAGCGCGCTTCTGTCCTGTCGATGAGGAAATAACATAAATTTGTTTCATCCCGGGAATATAATATATTAGGAAAACATAATAAATTCTTCACAATATTTTCCATCCAGGTTTAGAAGTTCTCACTATAATAACAATAGACTATTCAAAGAAAAAACGAAACTTTGGAAG
>NC_036240.1:3541383-3549659 GCF_002742605.1 Olea europaea var. sylvestris
TAAATAATATTATAGGATTCACCAATTTTAAGATATATGCCCAAGTCGGGCCCCCATTAAATAAAATTTCATTTTTCTCTCTTTTATTTTCAATCACACAATCTTCCATAAAATAATATTACACATAAATAAAAAAACTTTTCCTTCTTTTTCAACCACTCATTCTTCAAAAAAATACTATCCCACCCATTTTAATTTGAAAAAATGGGGGCCAAACGGGGGCATATATATTACTTGATAATATTATTAAGAAAAAAATTGTTATATTCTTGCTGAATAATCAAATTTCATGGAATAAATGTTAGAGAACAATTTTTTTAATTTTCAAGCCAAATGTGTTTTCAAGTTTTTTTGTTTGGAGAAATTATTTTTAAAATAACAAATCAAGCGCGTTTTATTTTAAAACAGACTAAAATTAAAAATGAACTCGAAACTGAAAATTGAATCACATACCAAATGGACCCTTACTTTTCGAATAATCTCCACACAAGTGCTAAATAGTAAAACTGGACAATCAAAATCAAATTGCAAAAGCAAATATAAGTAATTCAAACTTTCACCATTCAAAACATCTTGTAATGATTCAGGGTGAGTTGGTGCAGAGTCTGGCAGAAGTTCACGCAGATATCCGGGCTGCATAAGAAAATAAAATCATAATGATTTCCATTGCCGCTTCGATTTTATATTAATCAAACAAACACTTCCCCAGACCATATTTCGCCCTTCTTATATGGCAGTATTCGATTTGAAATTATAAATTATGTATAACAATGTAATCCTTAAGCAACCAAAAAAAGTCCAAGAACCACATCACTTCTAATGTACTAGCAAATTTAGTCATCAAGTAAAGAAATAAAAAGCAACTATATTGAATGGAAGGGGAATAAAGGCAAAGAATTTTAGGTGTAAAACCTGAACTTGGCTAAGAACTGGGAAATTTTCAATATTCTTGTAGTAATCAGCAACGAAGTCTACCATCTTGTGAGCACGCTCCCTGAGTTGTTCTGCATCCATTGGCTTCAAACTACCTTCCCTGTACAATTCAATCAAACCCAGGTAAATTATACACTCAATTTTAAAAGAAATTACCAGAATCAGAAGCAAAAAATATGCATTTTCATCTTGAAAATGATTACATTTTATTGGCAAATTGCGAAACCCCCGTGAGAGAAGTTTACAAGATAATGAATGGAGAAACTGGGTTTCTTATTTGCCCCTCAAGCCTGTGTCCCCGTCCCTGTCCCTGTCCCTGTCCCTGCGGATATTTTAAAGAGGTTTTCTCATTAAAAAAAAATTAAAAATAAAAATAAATATCGAGGTTCACAAAAGTTTGGTTAGATATTTTAATTTTAACTGAACACTTTCGAACCCGTTTGGACCAAAACACCCTCACTATTCAAAATTAATTTACAGAAATAATCCTTTCAAAAGCAACCAACATAAAAATGATATCTCGGATCAAACAACTGCTTCTGAATATTGGAACGTCGAGCTGGGCACCCTATCATCATAGGGGACTTGTGACCGAAGTGAGCAAGGGTGGGGATTCTATAATGATTTTTAGAGGAACCCTCTAATGGAAGGATAAATTGGGAAAGTGAAAATTTGTCCCTGACATCATGTCTCCAAAAGTTAACAATAAAATTCATTTTTCTGACGCACACAACGAATGTATTGAATGTGGTCCAAGATAATGAATAATAAAATTGACCAATTCTAATTTTAATTTTTAATGGGTCGCAAACACGCGATCTTCTCTTTCTTTTTTTTCATTTTTTTTTCTCTTGGCAAAAAAAACAAAAAATTTCAAGACGGCAGACAAAATTTCACGCTTATAGATTTTTCTCATTGGCTATAAGAGATTGAGGCCATGTCCTTATTTGATCCCCATTCTTGTCAAAAAATATATTTTTGAATAGTGTATTAATGAAAAATGTGTGGTTAAAAAATTTAAAAAAATCTGAATTTACGAATAATATTATTTTATTTGAAGAATGTCTGATTGAAGTGATGTCAAAATCACTATTACATAATGTATTTTGATGAAAAAAAGGGCTCAAACAAGGGCCATGATTATAATCACCCAATGAAAAATACATAATTAACATGTGTGAAAATTATGTCCATACTTGAATTTCAGTTTTCAACTTAAAAAATTAGATTATAATTGTTTTTTTTAAAGCATATTATAATTATTATTTTTAATTTAAAAACATAAATACTCCCTCCGTCCAAATTATATAGCTGAGTTTTCTTTTTCTCTTGTCCCAAATATACAACCCCGTTTCTAAATTTAGAATATTTTGTTTTGTTCATTTACCAATATACATTTATTCAAATTTTCCCACTTAATATCTAATATCACAACTTCTTGAAATCATCCAAATACACACATTTTCCACTTCTTGAAAACATGGAACAATTCTCATTTCTTCTTCTTTAAATTAAATCATTCAAATTTTTTATTAATTCCAACAATAATTTACTATTGCAAACTGAAAATTAAATAAGAGTAAATTAGGAAAGATCTTATCAAAGATTAATTTTCCAATGATATTAAGGAAGATTTATTGATCCGTGTGAAAATTAAACAAGACTATATAATTGAGATGGAGAGAGTAACGATACCCGACTAACAACCATACACATCCAAATCCCAAATCCTAAGAATCTCTCGCAATCCATCATACTTACACTTCAAACCCTAATCCACCTCCTAGGCATCGACGACCCTTTCAAATATCGCCGTCCTCGTATGCCTTCATCCATCGCAAAAAAATCACTACAATTGAGCTCAACATTCATCCATCCTCATCGGTCTACATTTGTCCATCCCCGTCTAGCTTCATCCACTACAATTGAATCGACGATGGCACTATGTGCAATGCCATTGCGTGAAGTAGAGACGTTGCCAAGTCACGTACAGTGACACGTAGCAGCAACGATGTTTTTAGACTTTTTGGGAGTGATTTCTTCCTCTTCCTTTGATCTGTCGGAGTTTTGCGATGATTTTTATTGGTGGTGGTGGTTGTTAGTGATTTTCAAATGGTTGTGGCAATGTAGGCGGCAGTGGTGGTGGTCACAAATGATGATGGTAGTTGACGGTAAAGTTAATGGCGCTGGTGGGGTGCGACCATTTAGCTGGTTCCGGTGGTGGAGTGGGGTTGGGACGGGATGGGATTACGTGGGGCGAAGAGTAATTGTGATCAATAAAATGATTAATTTATGAATGTATGTGGATCGAAATATCGATAATTTATGCTGAATAAATAATATGTTACATAAAATGTGAGATTGCAACTAAATTTGTAATTTGTGATCGAGAAAAATAACTCGTGATCAATTAATTTAATAATTTGTGATTTTAAATAATTTGTAAGTTATAAAATTTATGATTTGTGACTGTGATGTTTTGTAATTATGATTATTATTTAACTGTGATCATAAATTGTATAATATTGTGACCTTAATATAATTAATTATTAAAATATTTTTAATTATTTATTAATTGATAAATTTAGAATTATGATTGAGTTTTGAAACTTTAAAACAAGTTTCTTAATTTTGAAATTGTAATTGCCAACTACCTTAGATATTTTAAGATACAATTTCAAATTAAAAAAATCACATAACATAAATGTCACAAAGACACAAATATGCGTTGCAATTGTAAATTTAGTCACAAATTACATTTTTTTAATCGGTCAAAACTTATTTATCGATCATGAATTATCAAATTAATTGATCACAACTTATTTACCGATAAAAAATTATCAAATTAATTGATCACAACTTATTATCGATCATAAAGACACAAATTGTAAATTACAATTATAAATTTACATACAAATCACACTTTCTAGATCACATATTATTTATTAGAGAAATGATCTAATGAACATCAGTGTTTAACTTATGTTAAGCACTGGTAACATAACACATCAATTAATTAGTGAATATGTTAATGGTAGGGCTCATGAATTTAACGATTCACAATTAATTGGTGTGCCATGTCACCGTTACTTAACATAAGCTAAATACCGATGTTCATTAGATAATTTCTCTTATTTATTAATCACAAATTACTCATTTTATTAGTTACAATTATTCAATAATTGATCATAATTGCTCTTCATCCGACCAACTATTGCACCACCACCCCACAGATTTGTATTCAAAACGTTGCTAAGACCTCACCACCACCACCACTACACAATCCCTAGAATATTTGTACTCAAAACGCTATTGTCCCCTTACCACTAGATTTGTACCGTCACTAGCATACAAATTTGTACATTCAGCAGCACCACCACGTACAACTACTCGCATCGCCACTATCCGCAAATTTGTATTTCATAAACACACTATCATATAGCCACCAGCACAACTGCCTGCATCACTACCCTCCATCAGATCTTCAATCCCTCCTCTTCCAAAAATCACAATTACATCCATCAATCGAATTCAAAAAGTGATACTACAAATTTATTATCACACGTTTTCAGTAATATAATTGTCTGAATCATTGATTTAAACAAGAATTAGTAAAGAAGCCGAGGGTTGGGTGGTTGCGTGCTTGTAAATATTGTATATATTTTTGTAGTATGTAGATAAACTTTATGTAGAGAGAGATTTCCTCCATTTGACAAACATTATAATGAGAAATTTGGGAAAAATATTTGGAATTTAATTTTTTGGAAAATGTATGTATGGTTATAAAAGAATGAAAAATTATATGATTTGCGTGTAATATTATTTTATTGAAGAATATGTGGTTAAAAAAAAGAAAGAGAAAAATATATTAAAATTTTAAAGGGAATCAAACATGTGCTTTGGCAGGAGCTATTACTTGAGGGATGGGTTATGGATTTATCCATAATTAGTAGATTAATTTAATTTAATAATCTTATTATTAATATTAAATGGTTGAATTTGACTTGATTTTTAAATAAATGAGTTTTTATACTTGATATTTCAAGTTGAAAGTTAAAAATCACGTGTTGTTGTAATTTTCACATCACACAACAAGGGGTAGTAATGGGCTCGGATCATAGCCGATTTATGAGAGCTGAGCTATTTATGGCTCAACTTGTTTCATCGTGAGTTCATGGACTTAGCAATACACAAAATTTGACCACACAAGCTGAGTGAGGTTGGTAAATAACCCTGTTGGTTTCGCTATGAGCCTACCTTATTTTTCTTATTTAATTACGCTATAGTTTCTTCTCTTGTCTTTAATTTTTTTAGTATTTTTCTTTATAATCTATTCGAAAGGAAAATAAATCAAAAGGCGCGAGAACCAGCAAAATTTAGCTCGATTCCGACTCATTGTGAACAAGGCTCATGGGATCTCCGAACCTATTCCCTTAGTTAAGAAACCAAACCAAACTCGACCCACCAAATGGGTCGAGCCGAGCCTTGGTGGCCAGGCCATGGATTGCCACAACTCGCCCAGTAGGCCTATTATTATTAACACTGAAGTCATATTTGGATCCGCCATTGCGATAGAGCATTGCCTATAAATTGCTTCAAAGTCGAAATCTATCAGTTGGAACAAATTTCACTGTCACAACACATAAAAATATACATACAAATATATAAATGAAGGAAAAAATTTCGATTTATGTGTAATATTATTTTATGGAAGATTGTGTGGTTGAAAATAGGAGAGGGAGAAATGAAATAGAATTTAACGGGTGCATGGGCATAATCATATATCAAAGACAGTCAGGCGAAGATGGAGGATGAAGCTGAGATATATGACGGAATTAGAACACAGTTTCCTATCACTTTCGACAAGCAATCGAAATCCCAAAATCCTCTCGAAGCCATTCACAATGCCATGCGCTGCCCTACCATCGCGACAGTCGAAAAACCTTCCCCATCTACTTATAATATTAAAACCAATGCCTTGCCTTTTATCTCTAGCTCCTCTATAGCATGGTAGGACTCCCTCAAAAACACTAAGCGTAACACTAGATCAAGTATTGGAATTGATGAGAATTCAAAGAACAGCGGCAAGGAGGATGAGTTGGTTGGGCCGCCTAGGCCACCAGTTGAAGATGAGGAAGCGATAATTGAGGCCCTATGCCTCATCCTGGGAGTGATGAGAAGGAGGAGGTGGCAAATGACAGGGCAATGATTGGACCTCCTAGGCCGCTTGGTGAAGATGGGAAGGATGATGAGCCGATTATTGGACCACCTCGGCCACCACTGGGTCCCACAGGGTCAGATTCGGATGTTGATATAGATGGAGAACCAAAGGATGACCGATATCGAATACTACCGAGGAAATAAGTGGAAATGACTCTTTGACTAACCCTTATTTCCACACTAGCCCTTGATCAATTGTTTTTTTAAAGAAGTGAAAAAATGTTTTAGATAAATAAATGGACAAACTTCCATATTTGCCCTCACTTCAACAAGTAAACAAAAGAGGAAGAGAGAGAGAAGAGAAAAAAATCCAAAAACCACATAGTTGATTGTTAAGGTCGGATTCGATCGAGCCCCACCATATTTCTTGGAACAAGGTTAGAATTTTTTTGATTCTAAACTTTTGATTTTTCATTTGAATTATTTTTGTGAATTTGTAGACTATATGTTGTTATTATTGATGTGAATTCTTCATTATTTATGATTTAATGTTTGTTGAACTAATTGGGGGACTTATTATAGGTTGAGCTCATCGGAAATGACGATTTCTCGCCATTTCCAACAAGACAGTCCGTGTCAGATTCCATCGACTGTTTACCATCGACTAAGCCGATTCTTTTTTTTTCCTTTTTGTATTTAATTTCTCTTGTTTTTATTATAATTTTTTAAAATTGTTGGTAAATTTATTTTTTTACATTGTTTTTAAAATTCTTTTTTTAAATTATTTTTAATTTCTTTTGTAAGTTGATTTAAAATTATTTTTAATTCATTTCGTTTCATGATAAAACGTAATTTTTTTCAATTTAAATTAATCATTATTTATTTTTAATTTCAAATACTTTATAATAGTTTTTCCCCTTTCCTTTATCTTTTATCTTTTTCTCGTTTATTTTGTTTCTCTTTTTTTTTTTTCCATTTGTTCAATTTGTTTTGTTTTTAGGGGGATTTTGTTAAAAAGCTCATTCAAACAATGTATTTGATTAAACAACCACATTTCAATGTTTGTTGGTATAATAGCCTTCAATTACAAAATACAATAAACAAATAATATCAAAAGTCCAAAATGCCCTCACCATGAAAAAGACCCAAATACCCCTTTCAACCCATTCAAATTCCTCATTTCATCTCCAAAAATCATCGACTTGCTCTCCTTGTAGTACTGTAAATTCTTGTTATCTATCATTTCATCCATCTTTTTCAATATTTTGATCATTTGAGTAAGAATTTTGGTTTTTATACCATTTACATTGAAATCTCTCCTATATTTGAAGAAAAAAGAAATGTATTTTTAGAAATGTCGTGTATATTGATACTTTTATTGTTGAATATATTATAAAATAATATTTTAGTTGATTTTTTTTCTTTTTTACATTTGGTGTATTTTGGTTGTCCGCAACTATTAGATGATAATGACACTCCAGTCATTATCTGTAGTGGAGAACGATACTACAGTCGTTATCTTCCATGTAAATCGACAGTAAAACCATAAGTGTAATAGGTGTTTGAAAACTGAGCATAACCACATCACTTGTACGGTTCATGTACCACTCAGTGAGAAACTTGAACGATGAAGACAAAACGACACATCTATTAGTTTTTGTGGTTTATGATGTGCTGTTTTTGTAATATTGAAAAATAATGGTGGTGTTATGATATTCTGCTTTTGTCATTTTGAAAAACAAACTATTCATAATGTTTGGACCGATTGATTTTGCCATTGTCTTATGATCGATGAAACTATAACGGCAGATCTACTTTTATTTTGTTATTATAAAGCAATACTGTGTCGTTTTAAATATTTCACCTAAAACATATAAATATAATATTCAAAAATTAAAGATTATTGATTTAATAGAAACAAATTTCAAAGTATACATGGTATCAATTATTTATATCTTGTTTATATACGTAACAGCACTTGTCCCATTTTCATAACAGTAACGGCACCTGTGTTGTTTTCTTTTTTCATGTTGATTAAGTAACGAACATATCTCTCAAATTTTGTAAATGTTATCTCCATCTTACAATGTAAATAAGTTCAGATTATCGATTATTGAACTCGAACAGGTCATGGGTACTCATACTCCTGTTTATAGACAGAACGACACAAGTGTCGTTTAACA
>NC_036240.1:3550071-3561073 GCF_002742605.1 Olea europaea var. sylvestris
TTTATAAATAAAACGACACACGTGTTGTTTAACAACACTTTTATTGTTATGTTGATTTTTTCAATATTTTACTTCGTTTTCGTTATAACGACCTCAAGCATTGGATTCCCTAACTTAAAAAAGTCGAAAAGGTTAGTTATGTGACAAATATTTGTAGAATTGACATAAATTGTATGATATCAAGTTGGAGAAATCACAATACATTATCTACATTTGTTAAAAAATATAATTAATGAGCACATATCTTAAATTTTGTAAACGTCATGTCCATCTTGCAATTTAAATGAATTCAACTTATCGATTATCAAGGCTCGAATGGGTCATGAGTGCTCATACTTGTGTTTATAAATAGAATGACACACATGTTGTTTAACGACACTTTTGTAGTTATGTTGCTTTCTCCAATAATTTACTTCGTTTTCACCATAACGACCTCAAGCATTGGATTCCCTAACTTAAGAAAGTCGAAAATGTTAGTTATATGACAAATATCGGTAATATTGACATAGATTGTATAATATCGAGTTGAAGAAATCACAAGGCATTATTTACATTCGTTATAAAATATAATTAATGAGCATCTTTCAAATTTTGTAAACACCATATTCATCTTGTAATTTAAATGAGTTCAGTTTATTGATTATCGAGTGGTCGTGGATGCTCATACTCGTGTTTAACGGCACTTGTGCCATTATGATGATTTCTCCAATATTTGCTTCTTTTTCTCCGCAACGACATCAAGCATTAGACCCCCAATTTAAGAAAGTCAGAACGTTGATTATGTGACAAATAACGATATAATTGATAGAGATTATATGATATCGAGTTGGTGAAATCACAAGTCATTATTTACATTCGTTAGAAAATATAATTAATGCGCATATCTTTCAAATTTTGTAAATGACATGTCCATCTTGTAACTTAAATAAATTCAGCTTATCGATTATTGGGACTCGAATGGGTCGTGGCTGCTTATACTCTTGTTTACAGATAGAACGGCACAAGTGCCGTTTAACGGCACTTGTGCCGTTATGATGATTTCTCCAATATTTTGCTTTTTTTTTCCCACCGTAACAGTCTCAACAATTGGACCTCCTAATTTAAGAAAGTCGAAAATGTTAGTTATATAATCGGTAGAATTGATATAGGTTATATGATATCGAGTCGGTGACATCACAAGTCATGATCTACTTTTGTTTATAAATATAATTAATGAGCATATCTTTCAAATTTTATAAATGGCGTGTCCATCTTGCCATATAAATGAGTTCAGCTTATCGGGATTTGGACGGGTCCTATCTGCTTATACTTTTGTTTATAGAGAGAACGACATAAGTGTCGTCTAATGAAACTTATGCCATTCCGTTGATTTCTCCAATACTTTGCTTCGTTTTCACCGTAACGATCACATGTATTGGATCCTCTAACTTCTCTTGTGCTATCCTCATGAACAAGTTTGTGTATCGTTAAAACATCATTTGTGCAACTGAAATGAGCAAATCTCTCAACTTTTAGAAACAACATGTCCATTTTGCAACTGAAATGAGTACAACTTATTGATTCTCGGGGCATGAATAGGTCGTAGCTATGTATACTCCCATTTATAGACAGAATGACACAAGTGTCGTTTAACAGCTCTTGTGTCGTTTTGTTAATTTTTCGAATATTTTACTTCTTTTCCAACTCAACGACCTCAAACATTGAATCCTATAACTTAAGAAAGTCAAAAAGGTTCATCACGTGATAAAGAACGGTTGAATTGATATAGATTATATAATATCGAGTTGGTAAAATCAAAAGTCAATATATTGATATGTTAGAAATATAATTAATGAGCACATCTCTAAACTTTTGTAAGGAATTTAACTTATTGATTTTCAAGATCTGGATGGGTTGTGACTGCTTATACTCGTGTTTAGAACTTTTCATCTCAGTAACGACACAAATGTCGTTCTTAATAACATTTTTATCCTCTAAACATCACTTGTGCTCTCTTAGAACTTTTCTTCTCAATAACGGTACAAGTGTCGTTCTCAATGACCTTTTGCCATCAAGCATTGGATCCCTAAAGTACGCAAGAAAAGTAGATTACGTAACAAAGAAAGGTTAAAATAATAAAGATTAGTTGATATAAAGTTGATGAAAGCGCAAGTGATTATATTATTTTCAACAAACTATAAGTAATGAGCATATTTCTCAATTCTTTTTAAATGACATGTCAACCTTACAATTTAAATGAGTTCAACTTATTATTTCTCAAGGCATGGAAGGGTCGTTGCTACTTAAACTCGTGTTCATAGATAGAACGACACAAGTTTCATTTTATAATCAGTAACGACAGTTGAGTTGTTCTGTTGATTTCTCCTATATTTTCATTTGTTTCCAACGCAATGACCTTTAGAATTGGACTCCTAAGTTGTGCCATTTTCATTTAACCTAAAAGACATTAACAAAAATGTATAAAAAATCAACAAACCAACCCAAGTGTCGTTATTAATATGAAAACGACCATTGTGCCATTATGGGGTTGTTTGAACCACCTCTTTTTTTTTATTAAAAAAAAAGAATTTTGTAATAGTGTTATGATGGAGAATGTGTGGCTAAAAAATAAGAAATTTTTTTGAGTTTGCATGTAATATTATTTTATTGAAGAACGTGCGATTAAAATGAGATCAGATTACTGTTCAAAAACGTGTTTTGATGAAAAATGAGGCTCAAACAAGGGCTAATGTGCAAACACGAGTAAAAGCATTTACATCTTATCTATGCCTCAGGAACCAATAGTGGAACTCATTTACGTTATTTATGATATTGTCAAACTTTTTATATTACATTTGTTAAGGAGTCCATTATTAAATGTTGTTTTGTTGAAAAAATCGTATATATGTGAATTTCAGGATATAGGTTAATTTCAGAACGACACAAGTGTCGTTACTGGACATGAAAACGACACTTGTACTGTTACGTATATAAATACGAGTATAAGCAGTGACAGTCCATTTGTTCACTGAAAAATAATGAGCAGAATTTCAACGTACAAAAGTTGATAGATATGTTCATTAATTTAATCGACACATATAATTGTGGTGACTTGTATTTCGACCATCTCAATAATATAAAAGTTATGTTATTTCAATCGTTCTTGGTGATTAGTGAATCTTTTTGTAATATATACTCTAGTGAGTCCATTATTAAAGACATTTTATTGAAAAAATCAAACTACAGTAGATAACGACTGTAGTGTCGTTTTGCTTTACAGATAACAGTTGGAGTCGAATTCTATATTTCAGACAGCAGTTGGAGTGTTATCACATCCAATGGTTGCAAAGAACACAAAAAGTACACTAAATACGAAAATAATACCAACTAAATATTATTTAATACTAAATTTAATAATAATAATACAACACAGATACAATTTCTAAGAGCATCTTTCTCCTTTCTTCAAATGTAAATGTAATTTTTTAATGTAAATAATATGATAACCCAACTCTTGTTCAAATACTAAAAAGATACCCAAAATAAGTGATAATATAATAAAAAAAAAAAAATTTAGGATAGCAAGAATTGTGATTGAAGAGAAGAAAATAGGTTATTGTAATTTTGAAGACTTAACATTGAAGAAGGTGAAAGGGAAAGAAGACGTTATTTTCAAAAAAAAAAAAGAAAAAGAAAAAAGAAATTAGGAAGGTGGAGGAGAAATGACGGGATGAAATGAAAAAAAATTGAAAGATATTAAGTTTACAACTGAAGGATATTTTGTCATTTTGCCAACTAAAATATTTTACAATTTTCTATTTATTTTTATTATTGGTCAAAGGCCATTTAACCAGAAACATTGTCTAGCTAGGCTAATGTGCCAAATTCGCCTTGTTTTTATTATAACTTCTTTAAAATTGTTTTAACCAAATGAGCAAATTTCTTTTTTTCTCTCTTAATTGTTTAATTTAAAATTCTTTAATTTCAATAATTTCATTTTGTTTAAATTTGTATATCTAATAGTTATATTATAGATAATATTGTAGAATAATATTAATTATAGAATAATCTTTCAAATGATTTTACGTCTTGCGTATAGTACTTACGATTCGGTTCGCTTAATTTTTCATTATTATGCTTTATTCTACTATCTATTGTACAATGTTTTAATATTTTGAATTTTTGCAATATGGATTATCATCTGAACGCAAAGTTCAGACGGATGCCAGACAAAGCTACATGGAGCAGTAGCTTGACAGTTTCAACACTGTATAAGAGCTGCTCGATGATCAACATATAGATATGTAGCGCCAGTCCTTTCTGTGGCCCCTGTACGAGTTGAGAGATGTGTAGTAATCGGGTCAGATCATCGATGCACTTCTATGTCGGTTGCTGAGTTCAGTTGATGGTGATGCCCTCCACTTCGACCATGGGGGTAAAGTCACCAATTTCTCTATGTTCGAATTTGCCCTGATCATTAGACTGAAGATTACGAGCGATAACACAACTATTGACGAGACTCAGAGAAGAAATAGGTTGTAGAGCGGTGGTTCTCCCTCAACTAATCGATGCAATCAGAAAGTGTGATCAGATGTTAGACAGACTGAAGTTAAGTCTGGTCTACATCCTTGATAGCATGGTGCGGTGTCACCACAAGAAGATTGCAATCAACCTCTTCCGCTTAGAGATCATCGACGACATCGATCGCTTCAACAACTACTCATGGGGCCGAAGATATTTCGAAGACACAGTACACATCTTCACCAGATCGCACTCGAAGCCCAAGGTCCATGCGTAAGTACGACGCCTATGGATTGCCCCTGACGGAGCAGGTAAGTGATTAACATAATCAATGTTAAAATATCATTTCTATTGAATTTGTATATAATAATTTATGTGTTGCAGATCTGGACGTATGAGACCGTCCCCTATTGGGTACTTGCTTTGCAAGGCGAGGGGTGAAACGCTGCCCTCGGATGCACCATTGGTGAGTATCTCGAGTGGAGGGATGTTCTATTGGGAAACAACTATCGGCTCTCTTCGACGACCTTTATGTGAATATTATACATTTGTGATTTATATTGTACATACTTTAAAATCTCATTGCATGATTGTTAATAATTTGAAATGTCAATATGTTAGTTTGAAGTAATAATTGATTTGACGCCATCGATGGAGGATGAGGCTCAGGGTCTTATGCGTGAATTAGCCGTTATGCACACTCAAGATGACTAGATGTCTGATTCGATCCACAACCGAGATTGGGTAAGTGAATTGAATATAATTTATTGATTACCATTTTGTATGAGTTAGCAATTATTGATTAAGTTAATAATTTGTAATATTGTTTGTGTAAGAGCGCGATCCATTTGATCGAGCATCACCTCCGCTGTGGGCATCACACCTCATTCTCCCCCGTCCAGAGACCTTTCTTGTAGATCTCTCATATATAGTTAGGGTCATTATTTCGATGATCTGTATGCCCGTTGACTGGGTTTATGGCACAGGAGGTCGGCACACTGCGTCGAGAGCTGATAGGATTTATAGCGGAGAAGGTCAGCGTGCTGCGTCAAAAGATGGTAGAGAGAGTCGACGATTTGGGATGACAGTTGGTATGGAGGGTTGAAGATTTATTTGATGATGTTAGAGTGCCGTGTGACCATTATGTATACCTTCAGGATGAGATTGCAGCACTTCGATGTGATATACTCGACAGGCGATTGGGTAACGGAGATGGCGATCGAGGGTAATTGAGAGGGTGATAGAGAGGGGGTCACCGACAGTCGTGGTTGGATGATGCATTGGAATCATTTTTTTATCGAAGGAGCGAGAGTGAGAAGCTTGTCGGGGAGGGGAGCGGTGATAGAGGAGGGGGAACGACGGGGACGGAGGAGGAGACAAGCCTGAAGGTGGCGGTCCTCGAAGTAGAAGAGGTGGTGAGCCCGGAGGAGGTGGCGGTCATCGGGGCGGAGGAGGCGACGATCCCCGAGGTGGACAAGGGGAGGATGATCGCTGTGACTGAGGCTAAAAGGAATGCTGTTGACGTGCCAGAGCCGGTGGTCAGTAAGTGGCCGAGAGTGTCATTACAATACATTGTCTCTTCCTTCACAGCTGAGACGAAGAGGAGGAGGTTCGTCAACAGAACGTACCTCAATCTATTCCGGGAGGTCAATCATGCCAAATGGATGCATTCGAGACTGAGTAGCGAAGAATTTCGCCTGGGTAACTGTTGTATGATTTTAGCAGACTACGATAACTCGTATATGTTTCGTTTAACATTTTCTCTATTTTTTCAGGGCCAGCCGCATGATAGCCTGAAGGACAATATTGGACGCATATAAGTGGTTCCATGATATCACCACTCAGGGGGCTTGGGACGTCGATGATGTATGTGAAGTGATATTGTTACTTTTTTATACATTTTGTTTGGTTTATTAAATGAAATAACTCTCCATTTTCTTAGTTTTCCTTGATGTAGCACATCGACATGACCATGGACTTGTTCCGCGATCGAACTATGAGATCCAAGATCGTTCCAAATTGCCGATCAAATAATATTGAACACCGAGTTCTTTTGTGCCGTCACCATTTAGTATCAGTCACTCCAATTTATGGGTAACAAGTACACGCTGCCTGAGTATATGCTCGAGTGGGTCATCGGGCTGTTGTAGAGTGTTGAGGGAAAGCCATGGGAGTGTTGTACGCATATGTACATTCCAGTGATTGTGAATCATCACTGCATTTTTCTAGAGATCGTAGTCCCTGGCTCGATGATTTATGTGTACGATCCCAATCATTCATGTCTAACACAGGTAGCTATAGCTAAACTTGAGCCGATGACTGTGATCGTTCCTCTGATGGCTAGACAGGCGGGCTTGACTTTACGGGACATACTTGCCATCTTACGGGACACGACGACAACGAATAATCCATATCGTAAGTGTTTGTAATTTTTTTTAAAAATTTTTAAATTAGGTTTTACATAATGGGAATCAAACTGACACATTATCATTAATTTGCAAGGGTGACTGTGACATTTTCGCAATCAAATACATTGAATTTTGAGTATAACACATAATGTTGATTCTATCAACTAGTCATAGATACAGAATTGACAGAATAAGTTAGCATGCGACTTATATGAAATTAATTGTGATCCGTAAATTATTTGTAATAATTTATTTGTAATTATTCATTGTAATTATTTATTCTAATCATTGGTATTTATTCTTTGATTTTTTTGTAATTCAAATTTTTTGTAATTATTCTTTGTAATGCGAGGACATTAAGTTTTTTTTTTTTTTGTAATAAGAAATAATTGCTTATTTAATTATGACGTAGTTCTATATATTATAAAATAAATGTAAATTCCGATTTTTTATACCATCAACAATACAAATGGTCTAACTATCATTTAGGGGAACCTGACTTGTACAAAATTGATGATAATGTATTGAGTGGGCAAACATGATCGGGAACTTCCCACTCGACTTCGTTTGAAAGAGAACTTCCCACTCGACTTCGTTTGAAAGAGAAAATATAGTCTCAGCATACACAGCTCTCAAATATTCAGCAGTGTAATAAGGATAGCACAATGTTCTCACCGCAATCCTCGATACATAGTCACCGTGACTGCATGCTCACATGGAACTCTCTAACTAAAATTGTTTACAAGTGCATGTGGCATCAGTCAAGTCCACCATATATGTCGTATTACGTGCACATTCCACAGAGAAGCGCGACTCATCCAGTAGTTTAACATTCAACTTTCTCGCAATCTCAGCAGTCTTGAAGAGCTTTTCCTTTTTCGTCGGAGCTAGTACGATCGTGTAGCTCTGTGATTTCACACGTCGATCGTGAAACCACCGCTGCAGCTTGGTACGGATATTCTCAATCAGTGCGAGAATAGATAATTCTCAATTCCTCTTAAATAATGCATTGAAAGATTTCTCATTGTTTGATGTCATCATGTTGTATTGACTTCCTAAAAAATACGAGCGCGCCCAATGTTCAATCCTTATTTTCATTAGATACTCCCATGCCCGGAATGATTTATTTCCTATTTTAACTATACACTTATTACACTCTTCAACACTGTAAACTTCGGCCGCTCTCCTGAACAGCGAAACGATGTCTTTGCCTTAATACTTGGTCTTTAGGTTGCATTGTATATGGTATATCCAATACCCATGATGTGCAACGGGAAAAATTTCAGCAATACCATTTATTAAAGAAGGTCCTTGATCGGTTACAAATGCAAGGTCCTCAACTTCTTTGATTACGTCCTCCAACTTTGTAAAAAACCACCGCATCGACATATCATTCTCGTTATCAACTATGCCGAATGCAATATGGTAAATTTGGATGTTGGTATCTTGACATGTAGCAATAATCAACTTGTCTTGATATTTAGACTTAAGTGTTGTACTATCGACTATAATTAGGGGTCTCATAACATTTCAAAATCCCCGAATACATTGTCCAAGAGCCATGAAGAAGAATTTGAAGCAATTTTCGCCCTTTGTCTCAATAAAAGATACTGAGCCATGATTAGTTTTCTCCATGTTATGATACTACTTGGCCAATTTAGCATAACTTTCCTCTGTCGAGCCCATTAAATCGTCCAACGCGCATTCTTTGGCCTTCTAGGCCTTTTGGTAGTTCACAACTATTTCGTACTCTCAATGGACGTCAATAATGATATCCGATGGTTTGTAGATCGTTCGTGGATCCTGATACTTGTGCATTTTCTGTCGACCTTGCCTATAATCATTTCGATGAACTCTCACTTCATAGGTATGTTCCTGTGTATATTTGTGAACTAAAACACACTTATTTGTGTCCATCCTCATTGCTCGCAAACGTTAACTACAACTGTCGTCTACGCAGCCGATTGTCAACGACTTGTTCGATTTTTTCACTTTGAACTCAAAGTTGTATTTTAATGTAATTAGGTGCACAGCTTCCTGCAAA
The DNA here is from genome assembly GCF_002742605.1 of Olea europaea var. sylvestris. Lineage (NCBI taxonomy): Eukaryota > Viridiplantae > Streptophyta > Magnoliopsida > Lamiales > Oleaceae > Olea > Olea europaea. The sequence continues at coordinate 3,559,024 of NC_036240.1, forward strand.
TCTTTCTTTATTTCAAATAATTTCTTGACATACAAATCATTACTATCGGGAACCACAAGCGAGGAGTTAGAGGATGGTCCACTTGATCCAGTCTCTAAGGTCCCAACCTGCTCATGTCTTTGCCTGGATAAAGCAATCAAATCTTCATTTATAAAAGTATTTACATTTTTATTCTCGTTGTCATGAACTACGGAGGGAATTCTATACACAACTGTCTCTAAAATAATCAAATCATCTTCACGAGCTATCTCCATTGTATCCCAAAAATCATTAGCATTGTGATGCCTTCTATCTGAGTCTACTTATTCACCTTTGACGACATCCTTCCTCAAGAGAGTCGTGTGCTTATTGTTCAATTTAAACAGATAATTCAGTTTAATATCAGAAGAATCGTCATAGGTGGAATCAGAATATTCGCATGCTCGCTAAATTTAAATTTCAATTCTATGTCATATTGAGAGGGATCGATGTTCAGCTTGTTTTGTAAATCGGGATACCATTGTGTCTATCGCTCGTCCATTTCCATACTGATCGATATCTTTCGTCAAATTCAAATTCACCAAAGTAACAAATTGGGACTACAACCATATTTGCATGACAAAACAAAATTTTTAATTGTAAGAAAAATATTAACGGCAATAAAAATAGCAAAAAAAGCCGGAAAACAACCAGCTGTTAACACTCAACACTTGTCCAGCTGCATTTTCGTATATGCAGATAAATTTTTTCCCGTCAAATGTTTAATTTTTTTGCAGATATATTAAACAATTTATCTATATTAACATTATATGTTGAAATGAAATTTATCGACTAAAACATACAATAATTTAATGAAAATAAAATCAAATTTGCGTATTATACTTACCAATCCGGCGAGATTGATATCAACAAAATTTTCAGCTTCCCTGTTTGATAAATTTTTTAGTTTTTGTGGTTTAAGCAAATGAAAAATGAGAGTGTTTTTATCTGTGTTTGAGTAAACAGATAAGAAATGTTAGCTGGTTTTTATTTTTTCGTGAGAAGTTTTTGATTTTTAATTGTTAACTCAAAGGGTAATAATATCTTTAAACAAAATCATCTTTTGTAATTGTATAATATATTTAGAGGGTGTTTAGGACTCATTTTCATGTAAAAATGCATTTTAGAATAGTAAAATGATGGAAAATTTGTGGTTGAACAATGAGGAATTTTTTTTATTTACGTGTAATATTATTTTAATAAAAATGTGTGGTTAAAAAGAGAGAAAAAATGCATTTTGAAAAAATGGGTACCAAACGGGGCCTTAAGGGTATTTTTGTCTTTTACTACTCAGTAGGTGTAGGGAATTTACTTAAACATGCACAGCGGAATTTAAAAAATTTCAATTCCCATTCAGAATTCAACTTTGTATTTAGATAAAAACTGTGATAAGAAATATACCTTTTCTTGTAATTTGCAAACTCCTTCGCGTTATTCCTTTCAAGCAGCTTGAATCTGCCTCCCACAACTGTTCAATTGTCCAGTCTCCAATGAAATTCACATAGAGAATAGACTGCAACTGCTAGGGTTTCTGTCTTGTGCCAGCAAAAATAATAAAAACCTTATGGACCTCAAACCTTAACTATGTATATATATAAACCCAAACGGACCCGGCCTGGTCCGGTCCAATATTTAATTAATCCAATTAATTAAACCCGGTCCGTGAATTAATTAATCCAATTAATTAATTCGGGAATATAAATAACAAATTCAATTAATTAATTTATCCAACGATTGTTAAATTAACCAATTGGCAATTTGCAATCTTCCAATTCTCTTTTGTGTGCGACCCATTAGGTTCCCGACCACGATGCCTAACGTCGTGAAATATTATTTTGATCTAATCAAAATTGATAAATTAATACACCCTTTTAATTTATCGTCAATTCACTCTCGCCGTCCCTGATTGACATCTAGCAATGTGTCGGGGCAATACATGTGACGAGAAATGTCACGTGGTATGACAAAACCAAATTCGTTCGTTTATTTTGAAACTATTATCCCTTTGTCAATACGATCCGATCAATTACGA
>NC_036240.1:3561554-3563215 GCF_002742605.1 Olea europaea var. sylvestris
TAGGGCATAACACTTACAAACTCCCACTTGCACTAGATCCAATCACTCACGTATCTAATATCATAAGCATCCACATGACGATCATGTTTTTGTTGTAACAACGACTTTGTCAGTGGATCTGCAATATTATCATCTGTGGGAACTCGCTCTATCGTTACGTCATTCCTTTGTATAATCTCCCCGATGAGATGATATCGCCTTAGCACATGTTTGGATCGTTGATGAGACCTCGGTTCTTTCGCTTGCGCGATGGCTTCATTGTTATCACAATACAAAGGTATGGGATCAACAATGCTAGGAACGACTCCAAGTTCATTAATGAACTTCTTGATCCACACAGCTTCCTTTGCTGCTTCAGAAGCAGCTATGTACTCGACTTCTGTTGTTGAATCAGCGGTTGTTTCCTATTTGGAACTTTTCCAACTAACCGCTCCATTGTTGAGAGTAAACTTATATCCTGACTGAGACTTGCTTATCAGTTTGAAAACTAGCATCAGTATACCCCTGAACTTTCAGTTCATTTCCTCCATAGATCAAGAACACATCTTTAGTCCTTCTCAAGTACTTAAGAATGTTCTTAACCGTTATCCAGTGTTTCTCACCAGGGTTTGCTTGAAACCTGCTCGTAACACTTAGAGCATACGAAACATCTGGTCTTGTACATAGCATCGCATACACGATAGATCCTATCGCCGAAGCATAAGGAATCTTGTCCATGCGACTCCTTTCATCATGTGTTTTAGGACACATATCTCTTGAGAGGTAAATCCCATGTGACATGGGACATAATCCTCTTTTAGACTCTTCTATATTAAATCTTCTCAAGATTTTATCTATGCACGAAGATTGAGATAAACCTAGTAATCTTTTAGATCTATCTCTATAGATCTTGATTCCTAAGATATACGCTGCTTCTCCCATATCTTTCATGAAGAAATTCTTTGACAACCATAATTTTACCGATTGAAGCATTGAGATGTCGTTTTCCATTAATAATATGTCATCGACATATAATATCAGGAATACGACTGCGCTCCCACTTGTTTTCTTATAAACACACGGTTCATCTTCATTTTTGATAAAATCAAACCTTTTGATTGTTTCATCAAAACGAAAATTCCAGCTCCTAGAGCGATTTAGCTTGCATACTTTGTTGGCTCCTTTGGATTCAAAACCTTCAGGCTGTATCATGTACACCTCCTTTTGCAGGTTTCCATTAAGGAAAACAGTTTTGACATCCATTTGCCATATCTCATAATCATGATATGCAGCTATTGCAAGCAAAATTCGAATGGACTTCAGCATGGCTACAGGCGAAAAGGTTTCATCAAAGTCAATACCTTGTCTTTGTGTGTAACCCTTCGCTACTAGCCTTGGTTTGTATGTGTGGACGTTTCCATCCACATCAACATTTTTCTTGTAAACCCATTTACAACCTATCGATTTTATCCCACCTGGAAGGTCGACCAAGGTCCAAATCTTGTTCTCATACATTGAGTTCATTTCGGATTCCATGGCATCTTGCCATCTCTTCGAATCAACACTTGACTTTGCTTCTACGTAATTTGTAGGTTCATCATCCTCGATTATTAATACTTGATTAGTAATCGTGAATTCGTACCTTCTGGGAAGTCAAATGATCCTTTTTGATTTACGCTGAG
>NC_036240.1:3563281-3563960 GCF_002742605.1 Olea europaea var. sylvestris
CCTCAGGGTTCTCTACATCCTGATCAAGAGTCTGTCCATCAACAGGTGTAGGATCAGACTCAAGTTCATCTAATTGGTCAACAGTGTCCGTGGATTCTTGAACTTCTTCAAGTTCTAGTTTGCTCCCACTACACTCTCCTAGAATAAACTCTTTCTCTAGGAATATGGCATGCCTTGAGATGAACACTCTCTTCTCAACGGGATTATAGAATTGATATCCAATTGTCTCTTTTGGATATCCCACAAATACATATTTGTCAGATTTAGCTTCAAGTTTATCTGATTCATTTCGCTTTACATAAGCGTCACAGCCCCAAACTTTCATATGAGATAAGTTTGGTCTTTTTCCTCTCCATAGCTCGTATGGAGTTTTGTCGACAGACTTAGATGGGACACGATTAAGTGTGTAGCACGCAGCAATTAGTGCATGGATCCAAAATGATTTTGGGATGTTTGCATGGCTCATCATAGGTCGCACCATGTCTAACAAAGTGCGATTCCTCCGTTCAGATACACCATTATGTTGTGGCGTATATGACGGAGTCCACTGCGAGAGAATCCCGTCCTCTTAAAGATAATCTAAAAATTCTCCCTTCAAATATTCTCCACCTCGATCTGATCTCAGCGTGAGTATATTTTTACCAGTTTGTTTCTCTATTTCAAGTTTGAATTCCTTGAA
>NC_036240.1:3566672-3581662 GCF_002742605.1 Olea europaea var. sylvestris
ATTTTTAAAATAATTCAAAATTCAAAATTCAAAATCAAAACCTTTTTTGAAATTTTACAAATTTTACCCAAATTGGAAATTAACAGCAGACCCTTCCAAAATCAAAATTTACAGAACAGGTCCTTGATTTTAAAATTGCAAATTGACCCCCTTTTTTGTAATTGCAACCAGGGGCCCCTAATTACATTATTTGCAATAGAGGCCCCCATCTCCACCAAAACCTTAAACCTAAAAAAAAAAATTTTATTTCTTTCTGGTGCGGCGCCGCCCATCTGAAATAACCAGCAGAGCGAGGCGCTGCCGGTTTGCAGCGCGGGTAGGCGCTGCCGCGCCCGCCGCCCGCCTCTCGGCCCCCTTTTTTTTTTTCAAGAACAGATCCAAAAAAATAAAAAAATTAAAACTATATTTGCTAGATTTAGGAATGAACGTGATTAAACTAACATTTAATTTAATCAACACGTTAAACAGTTCCTAACAAATATAAAGTTGGCTCTGATACCACTGTAGGGAATTTACTTAAACATGGACACGGAATTTAACAAATTTCAATTCCCATTCAGGATTCAGCTTTGTATTTAAATAAAAATTGTGATAAAAAATATACCTTTTCTTGTAATTTGCAAGCTCCTTCGCGTTATTCCTTTCAAGCAGTTTGAATCTGCCTCCCACAGCTGTTCAATTGTCCAGCCTCCAATGAAATCCACACAGAGAATAGACTGCAACTGCTAGGATTTCTGTCTTATGCCAGTAAGAATAATGAAAACCTTATGGACCTCAAACCCTAGCTATGTATATATATAAACCCAAACGGACCCGGCCCGGTCCGGTCCAATATTTAATTAATCCAATTAATTAAATTCGGTCCGTGAATTAATTAATCCAATTAATTAATTCGGGAATATAAATAACAAATTCAATTAATTAATTTATCCAACGATTGTTAAATTAACCAATTGGCAATTTGCAATCTTCCAATTCTCTTTTGTGTGCGACCCATTAGGTTCTCGACCACGATACCTAACGTCGTGAAATATTATTTTGATCTAATCAAAATTGATAAATTAATACACCCTTTTAATTTATCGTCAATTCACTCTCGCCGTCCCTGATTGACATCTAGCAATGTGTCAGAGCAATACATGTGACGGGAAATGTCACATGGTATGACAAAACCAAATTCATTCGTTTACCATGAAACTATTATCCCTTCGTCAATACGATCCGATCAATTACAAGATATAGAATTGTGTCAATCTCGATCATTGATCATATCTTTCACTCCACTATTAAGTCAATATAAATCGAAAACTCCTTTTCGACTTATGAGTACACCTTGGCCAAGGATTTCATCATCGACTTAATTGAATGAAACGCAGATCATAATCTCCTACTATCTAAGAGTGACAAATCCTTTATTGATCAACCACAACCTTCATACGGTTCTTGATGTACACGAACGATGTCGTATTAGCGGCCCCTTTCAGAGCAACATCCAACACCGTCAAAGTATGACTGTCCTCATATAAGGTACCATGAAGACCTCAAGTCAAAGGACCAATTCCACTACCGAACGTTAGAGATTAGCCACTGACACTCAGATAGTTATCCATGTGGAATCTCTTAGCGGGTCTCCAATGTTTTGTTCTATAACAAAACATCCACGTGTTCATTTAAGTGTCACCACACTTTAGCTCGTGAGATCAGCTACTTACTTCACAAGTAAGAAATGCCACACGTGCTGGTCCAACTGTATTAACGATATCCGTATCTCGTTATTACTTACGACCATGGTTTATTCAAGATCCAATTATATTTAATTTGTATCTCACAATCACAACTCCTTGTGATTAACAGATTACCTAAAAATTGGATCTTCGGATTCTATTATTTAATATTATTTATCACAAAATTAATTTAAATAAAAAATAGATCTCGCCAAAATCAAATGCATTAAATATATTAAAAGCGTTTACAACCTAAATCGATTGGATTTAGGGCATAACACTCACATTAGGCCATTGTGATTATATTCCTTTGTTAACAAGTCAAAGTGAAATTTTGCTTGATTGACCATGCCATTTTTAAAAGTATCCCATCGAATACACATAAGCAGTGACGGATTTAGGAGAGGACTAGCTTGGCTGTGGTCCCCCCTCTACCAGGCCCAATTAATATTTTTTTAGGGAAATTTCCCCATTTTTTTTGTAAAAACAGATTTTTAATGTGTAAATTTTTTTTTCACGTATTAGCCCGGTTTGAAATTTTTTAATTCGGTTTTGAATTCAATCCTGGATCCATAAGCCACGAGATTATATCGAAGGGACATGCCAACGTATAATTTCTGGTTAAATCCGTGTTTACTTGGTCCTTCAGAATAATAATGTTTGGATGAACGTTACAAACTAAATTAATTACCATTAATACGGGGGTTAGTGTTTACAAATCTTTACTGTTGGGTGCAGAGTGTCTGAAAACTTTTGGTTTTTGTACACCTGTTGAATGTGAATGAGATTATAATACAAAAGATCATGTATGATGTACATAATGTAGCTATATTTGTGTGCAGAAAATGTCTCTCTTTTTTCGATTTGCCACCAATAAAGATAATCTCACTGGCTGCTTCAAAAGTGCACAAATTTATTTATTTATTATTATTTTTTTAAATGAAACGCTTTCTAGGTGCTCTAGTCTTCATATTTTGTTTGCAAGTGTAATCTTCAGTGGGCTACTTACCTGCATCTCTCTCATTTTGTTCCCTGAAGTTCGCCCAATTTTACATGCATACAGCTTTTTACAATAGGTTCAGAAATTCACATGCCAGGATATATAGCTCTCAAAATCCATTGTTATAATATTTCTATGAAACAACTTATCATTGGATTGGTAGATTGCTTTGAAAAAGCATGCGCTGTTGGAAAATTATTTGTAATTTTTAGTGTCTTAAATTATAATGAAGTGTAAGCTCAAAGGTTATACGATGTATCTGCATGGCATGGAATCTCTTACCTAACTCCACAGCATTTTATCCTTTTTGGGATTGATTAGTCTTGTGACTGAACTTCTTGGTGATACTCTTGGAAGGTGGATTCTGCCCTTGCAGTGGATCGCACAGGATCTAGAGTACTTTCTGGTAGCTATGAATATACAGTCAGCATGTATGATTTTCAGGGAATGAATGCTCGTTTACAGTCATTCAGGCAGCTTGAACCATTTGAAGGTCATCAAATTCGTGGTTTGAGTTGGAATCCTACCTCAGATCGATTTTTGTGCGTGACTGGCTCAGCTCAGGCTAAGGTGCTTCTGCAATTATAATCCATGTTTATATCTAGTTTGAGGCGATAATGTGTTCGTGATGAACTGATCTTTATTGTATTGCAGATTATGACCGTGATGGACTTACATTAGGTGGGTTTGTCAAGGGGGACATGTATATACGGGATCTCAAGAATACAAAGGGCCACGTATCTGGATTGACTTGTGAAGAGTGGCACCCTAAGTCCAAGGAGACAATCTTGACATCATCAGAGGATGGTTCACTGAGTAGAAAATATATAAGCAGGAAAATGACTTAAGCAAATTCAAACTTTTTTCGTTCCACGAAAATCTTTTGCAGTATCAATGCAAAAGCTAACTATAGAAACTAGGCAGATGCAAAATGGTACCATCTTGCCATCTGAAATTTGAACTTGAATTTTGTTTCAAGCTGCCAGTAAAGCAGAAGAAGAAATTATATTTAGCAGCCAAGGAAAGCAATCAACCATGTAGTATGATATTGTTTTTCCGAGGTTTTCCAGATTACTGATTTTGTAGTGACGTTTTGAAATATCCAATCTGACTTGTTGAGTTCACTTGTTGTTGGGGAAATCGCATTGCTGCTGCTCGTAAAAAGTGGGAGAGGTTGATGAAACTTCTGCACGAGTGCAGCGTGTGTTCAAGGTCTGCAGCAGTTCTAGAATTGTCATTCTAGTTGATGCAGTATACCCATCTGATGACTATACCTTGTACACACATAAATAATGTTTAGACTCATGTTATGAGATTGTAATTGCGTGATATAGGTCAGTTACAATGCTCTAGGAAGAAAGGAGTAATGGCATAATATCTTAAAGTCTATGCATCTTATCTCACGTCTGCAATCTCTTTGCCGTTTACTTTAGCTTCCATCTTTCTTCTGTGTATCCCTTCGAATCTTCTTGATGGGATTTCTACATGTTTTACATTAGCAGTCTCAGTAATGATTTGAAATAATGTTTTACATTAGCAGTCTCCGTGACATCCACTATAACATATTGAGTCTTTCTCCGTAGAAGAATCTTGCATCTNTTGAAATAATGTTTTACATTAGCAGTCTCCGTGACATCCACTATAACATATTGAGTCTTTCTCCGTAGAAGAATCTTGCATCTATTTATCCAATAATATGTCGAAATAAAATTCTGCGTCTTTAAGCTGACTTCTGGTACGATACCATGTGTAAAATTGACAAGATAACTACTTATTACATTCAAGAAACACACAAGAAATTTCTCCAACATCCAAGAATTAATCCATTGAGCATTAGGTGCACAAATTCACTCATGTTGTACATTGTTGTTGTTGTTGTTGTTTGTTTGTTTGTTTTTTTTTTTTTAAAGATTATAATAATATTCTTTTCTTTTTTCAGATACCCTTGTCCTAAACCCTATATCCATTGGCCAACTCTGTCCATAGTATGAAGTACACAAATATACTCTTTAATTGGTTTGCCATTTTCATAACTCAGAGGCTGATCGCATTCGTGGCACGTTGAATATGGATATTTCGAGACAGGTAAATTAATTGACAAGGGAAAATCAAACCATACTCTTTACTTCAGATTACATGGGCATAGTTAATGGTAAAGAGTTTACTGAATAGATATCAACCATCTGCTCGAGATTTGTAGACAATATATGTACAGACTCAACTTAACGAAATGCTACTTCAGAAATGTCTAATAACTTAACTAAATATGAGAAATTGCACATCAAAATTTAGACATATTTATGTTTAAGAAAGTTGCAGTCTTGCCAGTGTCTTTATGTAGTATTTGAAGGGAGACGGAGATCCTTGTTGAGTGCCACCCCACCTTACCCAAAAAGAAAAAAGGAAAAGAACAACACATATCTGGTTCTTATATGGTGGACTGTGTGCCATAAGATGTGTGTAGCTTTGCTTATATGCATAAATCCACCTAAAAATGCATCCTAAGCTATGGGACATAACGTTGAAATGGAACTTTGCTCGGCTAACTTGAAATGGTGATTTCATTCGCCATTATTTTGCTCACAGTGCCTTGCATCCTGAACTTGACATTCTGAGCTTGTGTTGTGTTTATACTCATTCTCATAGCTTGAAAGCCGAGAATCTGACAAAACTGTAAATAGCTGTGTGTCCACAAATAGCTGCAAAAGCCAAAAATTTATTGCATGCCTTGTGAAAATACCCGGGACTGATGAAATATATCATTTACTTATTCTGGTACTTTTTGAGGAATTATAGGCATATGAGTACACTGGTTTAAGATAATTAGGTACTTCCCCTGTGAGTCCACATCTAAGGATTTAAATAAAAAATAACAGTGAGACACTACAATGGAACATCCAGCAGAAGAGATTATCATGCAATACCATGATTGCCAGATGGAAAAGATAAAATAGCATCGGAAAAGAAATTATGTAGACCAGAATTCCTATGACTATGCAAATATCTATCATCAAGGTGGGAATGTACTTTTTCTTTTTTTCTTTTCACATGAATATCATTTTATTTTAGTTGTGCAGGTGAATCATGCTTGTGACTATCATCTAGCTTATACTCTCTACCTATTTCTCTCATGTTCATGACACGTCTCCACAATGCAAATTTCTGCTATACATAGATATCTTCTATTCAATGTCCCGGTTTAAATGTCTTGTGCTGTCTTCCGTTTCAAAGTTGGATTTTCCATAGAGGGATTTTAGTGCCTGAGTTTTTTGAATATCTTAGCATAGCTTGTGTTATTAACTTATCATCTATTGCTAAATTTATCGTATAATGCAGATGCATTAGAACAAATAAGTGATTATTTAAAAGGCGTAGACATATTTGAGCACTAAACCAAATAATTAAGGCAACAAAATCATATGCAGCAACTATAAATGACAAATTTGGGGGCGAAGGGAAGATGTAGAAGAACGTACCTTAACAAAAGGCCGGTCCTTGTTAGGAAAGGAATCGATAAAACTATCCTTGAGAAGTAAGGAAACCTGGAATGCGAGGTATTTGTATCAGTGGATGGTCACTGTAGACAAGATTATATAAATGTGATAATTTTGAGATTCAAAAGCTAAGTAGAAAGTCAACCCTGTCACTGTTGGATTGTACACTAGTAATTGTATGCGACCTCAAATTTGAACAAAGAGACTCCAAGTACCGTCTCATCACAGTTAGAAATTTTGCAGCAGCTTCTGCCTACAAGTGCATAACTTTAACTTTATTTAATACAATAGCGGCTAGAAAAAAGAATATCGAACACAATAGAATGTAAATACCAACATGCCTAAGGAAAAATAGACAGTGATTTCAAGACTTCAGAAAAGATCTCAATTTTCTTGAAGGGCACCACATTTTTTCTATAGATGCACCAAATCTTAATTGCATTAAAGGTTCCTAACCTTTAATCATTGTCACATTTATGTTCCTAAATTTTTCATTGCATTTTTATTCTCAACTTCTCATTAATTAACAGATCGCGCCCTTAATAAAGGTTGTCATCCAAAATTCATGTTGGTGTGCTTTAAAACGAGGGATAAATATTTAATTGTAATTTTGCATTTGTGTTATTTTTGGTGCTTATATGAAACTAGAAGGGGCAAATAAGTCTTTATCTCCCACTTAATAGAATTTTTGGGGAAAAGAGACAAGTTGTGTTAATTAATGGAAGGTTGATAATAAGACTACGACAAAAACATTTAGGAAAACATTATGGACCTTTCATGCAATTAAAATATGATACACTTATAAAAAAAAGGGGAAAATTGCAGCAGAGGCCTCAAACCTTTATAACATTAGTAGACTTTCCCCAAACATTTGTTTTGTTGCAACCGTTACTCCAAACCTTTCAAAACGTTGTGGCGGAGGCCCTTTTGAACGATTTTCATCCAAATATCTGTTAGTTGACTAAGAAATTTGACTTTGGCCACATTTTCAATATTTTGGAAAGGGTAAAATAGTAACTTTCCATTTACTACATTAAAATAAGTAAAAAATTAAATTAAAAAAAAAAGAAAAAATCAGAATAAAAAAAAAAAATTCAATCGTCTTCTTCATCTTACCCCATCCCCATCCCCACCCCTACCCTTACCCTCACCCCCAAATCAGCCACGCCACCTCCACCTCCACCTCCACCTCCGCCAACACGGTAGTATCGAATCCGCTCTCCTCCTCCAAGTCCAAATTCGCTGGCCAATCCAGATCCGAAACCACAGTTCCTCTAACTTCGTCAATCCCTCAAGGGCCTCAACCCTAAATACTCCTATTTTAATTTTTTCTTTGATCAAAATCTCGTTAGAAATTTGAGTTCAATACTCAAAATAGGTGGTGGTTTTTCTCACTGGGCCGCCTACTGAACATCTTGCTTATAGATCTTTTGTCTCAGTTTCTTGCTTGTGATTTTACCGGGACGACTTATTCGTGGCTCACCTTTAGTTTTTTAGTGGATTAAGAACTGAATGGGAGTGCTTAAGAATCTGCCTAGAGAAAGGAAGTTTTGAGTCCAGGTAATACTTGCCAGTTCTAATAATTTTTATGCTTCAACCTGCAAATGTAAATTGAATGCTGATTGTATTTATAGAAGAGAATTGTGCGAGCAAACTTTGAAAGAGGCTATCAAATGGTGAAGATGAGGGATTGAGCTGATTGTGAACAGCCAAGAGTTTGATATGGCGGCGTTTCCATACCAAGTGATGGTAGCTGGACAGAAGACTGCATCTGATTTTGGGGCGGGGGCGGGGTGGGGATGGGGTAGGAGGAAGAAGACGATTGATTTTTTTCTTTTTTTAAATTCTGATTTCTTCGTTTTTTTTAATTTAATTTTTAACTTATTTTAATGTAGTAAATGAAAAACTACTATTTTACCCTTTCCAAAATATTAAAAATGTGGTCAAAGTCAAATTTCTTAATCAACTAATAGACATTTGGATGAAAACCGTCCAAAAGGGTCTCAGTCGCAACGTTTCAAAAGGTTTGGGGTGACGATTGCAACAAAACAAAGGTTTGGGGAAAATCTGCTAATGTTATGAAGGTTTGGGGCCTCTGCTGAAATTTTCCCACCAAAAAAAATGGGGTGTGAATGTATTTAGCGATTCGGAAATCATCACAAGGATAAAAGAAAACTATTCCAAGGTTATTAAATTAAGATTTCTCCCCCAAATCTATGAAGTAGAGAGATGTAAATTGATTCTTTCGAAGAACCGGAAGTAAAGCGCCATGACATATTCCTATCCACAACCAGTCATATTCATTGAAAATATTAAACGAGATGAAGTAGAGAGATGTAAATTGATTCTTTCGAAGAACCGGAAGTAAAGCGCCATGACATATTCCTATCCACAACCAGTCATATTCACTGAAAATATTAAACGAGACAGTCATCTTGCCTAGTAAATACCTGTACTTCGTTGCATTTATATACTGGAAGCCTCTGAGGAATAAAGTCTTCACTTGATAATGTACTGTGGATTGGGCCAATTTCAGAAATAAGCTCTTTACGTTGAGGAAGTTGAGGCAGGTTACATGTTTTCACCTGCACCAAAAGATTAGGAATATAAAATGTTTCCCAAAGAAGAATTGGTAAAAGAGTATTACATAAGCAATTTCCTACAAGGTTCCGGGAATTGCACTTGAGATGGCAAAATATTATAAAACAGCAATGAGACGAGACATATTCTTCCTAGATGGGCGACAAAACATGTTGAGATAAATATGCAGTAAGACAACCTGAAATAATAATACAGCATAAGATTGTACATGAATAGGTTCTCCCAAGGGTTTTAACGAACTCAGTGCTGTTGCGCATAACCTCGATAGGAAGCAAAGGGTGAACAAATATACACTATTATTTCAACATCTTAGAAGCTCAAACATGCAAGCTTATATTTGGAATAGCAAAAATGTACAGACATCGCAATTAAAACAACAAATTAAACCTTATTCACAATAAATTCGTGGTCGGCTATGTGGATCCTTTTTCGATGTTCTTTTTGGTTCATTGCTAGAACATTTATAGGACGAAACTCTTAGCATCTAACATGCTGTGTTAGTTTCGGTCTCCCCCCACCCCTGATTATGAATATAAGTATATTTAGGTTGACAGAAAACATGAGCCAACCCCCAAGTCATCAACTTACCTTCGAAAGGAGCCACCAGCACTTGATGCTTATATTCTCGTTTCTTATCTTATCTAATTTAGTATGATTACACATTCACTTAGCATCCTCATTTCTGCTACGTTCATCTAATGGACATCAAAGGATTGTAGACTCTAAGCATTTACGGGTGGGCTTATTATACAAAATAAACTTAAGCTAAGGTCCTGTTTGGTGTAGCTTAAAATCAAATTTTTAGTAGATTTTGATAAACGTTGATGAAATAAGTGGTTGAAAAGTTGTGGATCCCGTAAAATACGTTGATAAAATTAGCTGTTGACTTTGACTTTGACCTGAGATTTTTTAATCTATAATAAACAACATCTAAACAAGTAATTGCAGACAATATAAACAATATTTTAGTTTCTTCTTTCTTTCTTTCTTTTTCTATTCTCTTCTTATCTTTTTAATTTATGTTCTTTGTAGATGGGAAGAGGCGGGTTGCATTCTCGAGACATATAGTTGGGATTGACCCACAAGCTTCATTAAGAAACAAGGAAAATATGTTTGCTGTGAACATAACAGATCTTCTTCTAATTCTAAAGACAACTGAGTATAGTATGACCAAAATCTGATCATTGATCACATTAACATGTACAGACACATAGTTTGGCGTTCACTTATAATATTGAATTTATTAAAAAAAGGAAAGGTGTTCACTAAAAACAAGATAAATCTACCTAAAATTTTAAAGAAACTCAAAATGCATTAAACTAACAAACCTGGTCTTTAACCACATTAACATGAACCAGATTAGAAGTTTTCATCTTCAGGTCAACTAGTTTATGCTGTATGCCAATCTGCAGAGTAATTGGAGTAACAATGTAAACAAAATCATATTTTCTGATTCCTTCTTAGAAGTACAAGAATAGCAAGTTTTCAGCTTCTACAAACAGATACTTCACTTTGTAATAAGATGGATGGATATCTTCAAAACTGAAAAGGAAAACATTCGACACAAAGCCAGATAGACATTAAGCTGTGCAGGGAAAGATTGCACTTGGGAAAGGAAAAAAGGATAGTTGGCTAACTAGAAAAAGTTGTTACGATACCAAACAAACTACACTCGGATATATAATTACAGGTTACATTTACCGATCAATGCTTGAGCAAGCTGTTGGTTCAGCTGAGTACTAGACAATCATGAAAGTCTGAAAGATATGTTGGATGTGGTGGTTTATATCAAAGCTTATCAAAGTAGTAGGTATATACTGACAGAATATTAGATTGATATTATTATACTCAGTTTCCAATTTTGATTCGTATTTTAGGAAAAATAATTAAGTTTAATTTAGTTGCTTTGTTATCTATTTCCTTCTTAAAATAGGGTCTTTCAAAACCTTATATAAAGGGGCTTATGTGATGTCATTCAAACAACCTTTGATTATGAAATAAATTGAATTTCTCCCCCTCTTCTTATCTCTTTTCCATCATTTCTCCTCCTCTCCCCTTTTCCGTTCTCATATAATCATTTCATAGCATCCGATATCAATTTGGTATCAGAACCAGTCTTCTTCCTTTGGCCAACGATTGTCTCTTCAAAAACCATAAACCAAACACCACTAAAACCTTAAAGCAACACAAAAACGAGATCTCAGCAGCAACGGTAAAGTTTTTTTTTTTTTTTTAGTTTCTCAAGTTTTTGTAATTTTTTTAAAAAAGGGGGAAAAAGTCAAGAAATCAATTTGCAAAAAGTTGTTCGACTGATTGCTGCTGCTGCACACCCATAACCTAGCTATTCTCAAAACAAAATTTATCCAACCCACTAAACATACACATATACCCAGCTCATACAACAAACCCAACATTCTAAAATTAATCCCACAGATCAACCCAACCCAATAAATCCACTAAACCACATATTCATCCCAAACAACCAAGCTAAACTTAAATACATAGCCCACATCTCAATATATACAATCCCAAACATTCGACCCAAACTACTAACCCATACAAATACGCCATACTTACCCCAATAACCTTCAATCAATTAACCCAGGTCCATATCCACTACAAGCCCTTACCCGTTCCCAAAACAATTAGCCTATAACCCTTCCTACACTAATAACTAACCCACCAAAACCCATAACCCTAAGCCCAATATTCATAACCACAACCCGGCCCACACTAATCATCCCCTTCACCTCTCAAACCCTACACTAAATCGGCACCTACGACTGCCTCTTACCATCGTCGACAGCCACTAGTAGCCGACGACTCACCTCACCCATCAATCGACTCTCTTTATTTCACACCCCTATTTTCACATTGCCTACTATCACCGCATCAAGAACTAATTCCATTTTCGGTTTTCCAGTCACTCTCACTGTACACCACTATTCCATCTCACGCCACCATCGCCTTTCCCACTCCCACACTCAGCTGTTGCCAACTCCTCTACCAACATCATATCACTGCCTCCGTGTCGTCGCTCCTCCTCCAGCCGCTGCTCGAAGCCATCAGGAAGCATCACCTCCTTCGTCAATGTCTACATGTGTCATCGCTACCATATGCATCTCCTTTAATTTGTAGATATAGCCTGTACTCGTGACACTACTAGAGTTCTGACTTCATGTTTTGCAAAGAACTTGGGAAGCAATTCACGGAACATATAGCCTGTCATTGCGTATAATTGGATTCATATGTGCACCACCTACACATCTTTGCATTCTCGTAAGGTTTATTAATTTTGCATTTTAAAAGCTTTGCTTTTTATTCTTGTGTTTGTAGCCAGTTTGATCACATTTCCAAAAAAAATGTCATATGATAACTTTAACAAATACAACACACCTCTTACTCCGTACCATGATAGTGTGTATGACATGTCTCTTGTTTGTACAATAATCTTTCATCTAGGAACTATGTTGACACCATTCATTATTCTTCTAAGAAGGTTCCTTTACAATTATGGGACTTTGATGGCCTCACTAGACCCAACTCATTTTTTCATTGGCTCGATAGTCTTGAAATGTTCTTTGCCTATCACAATTTGAGTGACTCGCGTAAAACTTGTCATGCTAATATGTCATTAGTCGATTCTGAAAGACTTATTGGAAATCATATTTGTGCAATCATCAACGCACTATCACCTTGTTGGATGAGATGAAACAAATCCTAAGTAATTAATATGTTTTTGTGTATTATCAAAATCATTTGTTAAATCAATTCTTTTTGCACTGTAGGCGAGGTACTTCCGCTGCTAGTAAGTATCTAGCCCATTTTGAAGAGTTATTGAACAATTGTTATATTTATGAGGCTTCCCATGTCACAGCGTCTACTTTTATCGATGGTTTGAATCCTGAAATTTTGCCTTATGATATTCTAGCATTCCAATCCTTAGACGACGCTTACCAACAAACTAACCTATGGAACATATCATTTCATCTTCGCCAAGCATGTCATAAACTAGGTATATCATCTTGGTACAAATAATCACCTCCCAAGTCACTAATTGTATTCCTCTTGAGAAAGAAAATGAAGCTGTCATTGTTGAGCCAAGTGAATATTCTAATAGCGAGGATGAAGAATTTTCTATAGTGTTACCATCTCAGTCAAAAAATCAACCTGTTTTCAATTACGTGCTGAAGTTGATCTTGCCTAATATGTTGTATGATTCTAACGTTGTCTTTGATATGATTTTACCTCCACTCTATAATGCTTCTCGAGTTACCATGTTGTCCAATGTCGTTGTTCATTCAATTATTTTTCCCACACAAGTAAAGAAATGATTGACTTTCCCACTTGAACTTAATCTATTTGATTGGCTATCACACTTAAATGAGGGTTTTGTTTTCAATATAGCAAAATTAATTCCTTATTGAGGCAAATTAGAGCCACCAATGTTGCATTCTTTTATTTCTGCATATCAGTCTATCGTTTTAGTGCATCATGCTCCTCATGTGGAATCCGTGGTACATTTTGTGGATGAGTTGCACATATTTTTGCTTGCTAGGGTTCTTCAACGATATTTGGTTAAAAAGTGTTGAATTTTATGCGCAATATTAAAGAGATGAAAACGAAAATCAACATAAGAATTTTATGTGGTTCGGCGGTGTGCCTACATCCACGAGAGCGAAGCGGAGATTTCTTTATTCAGTTGTGAAAAATAGGGTTACAACATATTATTTATACTAACCCTAATCTGGGCCCATATAAAACTTTAAGGCCCGTACAGAAAATACCCATGTACCGTACCACAGGGGCGTTGCCCCCGCACCCCCAACCCATTTGGTGTCCCTAACAACCAAACAATGAATTAAACCCGCGCAAGACCGATGTCGTCGCTCTGCTCCGCGCCGGCATCGGCCCATTTGATCCAGGGCCTGTGTTCCACTCTATATGAACCACATGCACAACAATCTCCACATTGGCGAATATTCACCCCTTAGGAGAAAAAACATAACCTGGAAAAAAACCACACCATCTAGGACCAATGAGTTGGGACACATCCTCTCTAACAGCTAGAGATGTTAATCAAGTTCAAGCAATGCTTGAACCTATCCATTGTGATCGGCTTTGTCATCATGTCTGCTGCATTCTCTGAGGTATGCACCTTCTCTAACAATAACTCTCCTGAAGTAACCAACTATCTTATCTTATGAAATCTCACATCAATGTGCTTGGTTCTTGCATGATAAATCTGATTCTTAACTAGGAAGATGGCGCTCTGACTATCACAGTACAGCTTCATTCCATCTTGCTTAATCCCAAGTTCCTTGACAAGCCCTTTCAACCACAATAATTCCTTCGCTGCCTCAGTTGCCGCCATGTACTCTGCTTCAGTTGTAGATAATGCCACGAGTGATTGCACCATTGACCTCTAACATATGGGCCCACCTGCGAGTTTGAAAACATAACCTGTATGGGACCTTCTGTCATCCAAGTCCCCTGCATAATCTGCATCTACATATCCTTGAACTGAAATATCACCATGTTGTCTCTCAAACATGATCCCGCACTCCATTGTACCTTTCAAGTACTTGAAAATCCACTTTACAGCTCTCCAATGCTCTCTACCAGGATTAGCCATATACTTACTAACCACACTGATTGCATGTGCTAAATCTGGTCTGGTACACACCATTGCATACATCAAACATCCAACTGCGCTGGCAAAAGGTATCTTTGACATCTCTGCAACATCTTCACTCTTTGGGCACTGATTATTAGACAATCTGAAGTGATTTGCTAGTGGTGTGGCAACTGATTTTGCATCTGACATGCTAAACCTCTCTAACACTTTCTTCAAATAGTTTTTCTGAGACACCCATAATTTTTTGACTTTCCTATCTCTGTTGATCTCCATGCCAAGAATTTTCTTAGCCGGTCCCAAGTCTTTCATATCAAACTTACTGCTCAACAAAGATTTCAATTTGTCTACCTCATCCACGTTCTTAGCAGCAATTAACATGTCCACATACAACATCAAGAAAATATATGAGTTATCCTCAAGAACTCTATAGTATACGCAACAATCATACTCACAACGACTGTAGCCAATCTGAATCATATGAGAGTCGAACTTCTTGTACCATTGCCGTGGAGACTGCTTAAACCCGTATAAAG
>NC_036240.1:3582059-3620276 GCF_002742605.1 Olea europaea var. sylvestris
TGTTTACATTGTCTAGCTCTACTTGCACCACTTGGCTCTTACCTCTACCCTCGTCTAAATTTAGCTTCTCTTTATCTGTAGAAGCTTTAAGCATGAATGCTTCATCAAATACTGCATCCCTACTTATCACCATCTTCCTTGCCTCTGGATCCCAAAACTTGTATCCCTTTACACCTTTAACATAGCCTAGAAAAATGCATTTTCTTGATTTCGGATCAAGTTTGGATCGCTGATCACTAGATACATGCACATACACCGGACAACCAAATACTCTCAATTCAGAATAATCAACTTCATTACCTGTCCAAACTTCCTCTGCAACTTTCCCATCTAGTGCTGCTCGTGGTGATCTGTTTATGACATGATATGCCATGTTCACTGCTTCTGCCCAAAAACTCTTCGAGAGCCCTGCGTTCAGCCTCAAACATCTTGCCCGTTCTGCAATTGTTCTGTTCATCCTTTCCGCAACACCATTCTGTTGCAGTGTCTTGCGAATTGTATAGTGCCGCTGAATACCATGCTCCTCACAAAATCTCAGAAACTGTGAATCTGTATACCCTGTACCGTTATCTATCCTCAGATACTTAATTTTTCTGCCCATCTGGTTCTCTACTTCTGCTTTCCATAATTTGAACTTGGCAAAGGCTTCAGACTTGTGCTTCATGAAATATACCCAAACTTTTCTAGAGAAGTCATCAATGAAAGTAATAAAATACTGATATCCATCTTTAGACAACTCCCTCACTGGTCCCCAAACATCTGAGTGCACATAATCAAGAATGCCCTCTGACTTGTGCTTTCCCATCTTGAAGTGTACTCTGGACTATTTTCCAAGTACACAAAATTTGCAGAAATTCAGCTTGCATGATTTTACCCCCTTCAACAAATTCCTCTTGTGAAGCTCAACCATGCCACGTTCTCCTATATGCCCCAGTCGCATATGCCATAGAAGAGTGTCATCTGACTCAGATTCTACTGTAGCAACTCCACCTACAACTGTATCCCTGAGTAGTTTATAGATATTCCCTTGTAGATATTCCCTGCTAATTTTTGACCCTTCATCACAATCATAGCCCCTTTCTTCACTGTTAGAGCCCCGCGCTCTGACTTATAAGAGTAACCATTTTTGTCTAAAGTGCCTAAAGAAATTAGATTCTTTTTCAACTCAGGTACATGCCTAACATTTTCCAAGGTCCTTATCACACCATCGAACATTTTAAATTTTATGGACCCCATTCCAATGACCTTACATGATGCATCATTACCCATCAGAACAGATCCAAAATTACCAGAATGATATGAATGAAACAAATCCCGATGAGGACACGTGTGATATGAACAGGCTGAATCAAGTACCCAACAGTCATTTTATTTTACAGAATTACCTGCAGAGACTGATAACATGTCTCCATCTCCAAAATCCGAGTCTCCTTCTGCAGCACTAGCTGAGTTTGAGGACCCATCACCTTTCCTTTCATCACTCTGCTTCTTATTCGGACAGTCTCTCTTAAAGTGGCCCATCTGATGGAATTGGTAGCACTTCACCTTTTTCTTATTTTAATTTCTAGATTTTGATCTTGTGTTCCCTCTAAAAGAAACACCCTTGTCCTTCCTTCTCCCACGATCCTGGTGGCCCTTTACGATCAACCCTTCACCCTGTGAAGTTTAACCAGTACGCAGTTTCTGCTGGTTGTAGGCTAACAGGGCTGATGTGACTTCCTCCAATTTGAGTCCCTTTACCCCACGTCAACGTGGTCACCAGATGGTCGTACGAAGGAGGCAGTGAGCACAACAAAATCATTACCTTATCTTCATCATCAAACTTGATTTCAAGTCGCAATATATCGCTGATGATTTGATTGAACACTGGTGTGTTGAATCAGATCCGTACCCTCCAACATCTTCAGCCCGTACAGCCGCTGCTTTAGATGCAGCTTGTTCGTGAGAGACTTCGACATATAACGACTCTCCAATTTCTCCCAAACCTCCGCTGGAGACTCAACATCCATGACGTGATACATGATTTCATCCGCCAAACAAAGCCAAATTGTACCAATTGCTCGCGCCTCGAGCTTTTCCCAATCAGCATCTGACGTACCCTCTAGTTTCTTCGCAGATAGTGCCTTCATCATCCCTTGCTGCGCCAACAAATCTTTCACCCTTCGCAGATAGTGCCTTCATCATCCCTTGCTGCGCCAACAAATCTTTCACCCTTCGCTGCCATAATCCGAAGTTCCCAGATCCGTCAAACTTCATCACATCAAATTTTGCAATCGAAGAACTCGCCATCTGAACCTAGCTCTGATACCAGTTGTTGGATTTTATGTGCAATATTAAAGAGATGAAAACGAAAATCAACACAAGAATTTTACGTAGTTCGGTGGTGTGCCTACGTCCACGAGAGCGAAGCGGAGATTTCTTTATTCAGTTGTGAAAAATAGGGTTACAACATATTATTTATACTAACCCTAGCCTGGGCCCATATAAAACTTTAAGGCCCGTACAGAAAATACCCCTGTACCGTACCCCCAACCCATTCAGCGTCCCTAACAACCAGACAGTAAATTAAACCCGCGCAAGGCCGATGCCGTCGCTCCGCTCCGTGCCGACATCAGCCCATTTGATCCAAGGCCTATGTTCTACTCTAGATGAGCCACATGCACAACAAAAAGAAAGATCGTACACCTTGGTCGGTTCAAATATTTGAGATTGATATTCAGTTTTAGTTGTTGTCACCTGATTGCTTATGTTATTTGAACAGGAAGAAAGATCGCCCTCCTTGGTAAAGAAGTTGCAGTCTATTTCGCCGGTGTCAAGTTCTCTCAGCCGAGAAGAAATGATGGAATATTAGACTGATAATTATATTTAGTTTGCAATTTTAATTCATATTTTAGGAAACATAATTAAGTTTGATTTAGTTTCTTTTATTATATATTTCTACTTAGAATAAAATCTTTTAAAACCCTGTATAAAGGGGCTTATGCGATGTAATTCAAACAACCCTTGGTTATGAAATAAATTGTATTTCTCCCCTCTTCTTGTCTCTTTTTCCCTCCTTTCTGCTCTTCTCTCCCCTTCCCCTTCTCATATAAATGTCTCATGGCAGCCGGTATCACATACACAATCAAATTTATCACTTAGGGTCAGCTTTATTTAGAAGATTGCATTCTGCATATGTCCATGTGTATACAAATGTCTATAAACTTCATAGTTCATACTAGAAGTCCTATCTGAATATTTTAATTTCCTCCAGTTAAAACAAGAATTTTCAGATGTCAATAGAGACGGTAGCTTTATTTAGAAGATTGCATTCTGCATATGTCCATGTGTATACAAATGTCTATAAACTTCATAGTTCATACTAGAAGTCCTATCTGAATATTTTAATTTCCTCCAGTTAAAACAAGAATTTTCAGATGTCAATAGAGACGGTGGGGGAACGGTGGCCAGTGCCTGTAAATCCACAATTGGTCCTTCATAGGAATTACAGACGTTGAACCCTTTTCTAGAATTGCATCCTTTTTGGTACCACAAATACAATACTAATGACAAACTGGAGCCCCACCAGGTAGCGGAGAGTTGTTTCGACAAAAACCCAGCATACAATCTAATTTCACAAGACAACCTCCCCTCTTGCATGGGTACCATTCTGCACCTATACCCCTTCCTAGACCCAACAATGGCTGAACCCTCTCACGCTGCATACACCACATATTACTTCAAATACTTAACATTCCTGAGATTTTCACCATACATTAAGTATAGAAGTTATTGGGTAATTATTAAATAATGCAGAATTACACTACCTTGTGTGCCTGTAAATGAAAAAAGTACTCACAATGAAAGGAACAGGAGCGTCAAGAAAATCAAGCATCTTCCCTGGCAGAATCTGCAGAGGAATTAAAACGGAAAAGTAGAAAGAATTGCAGATGTGAGCAGAAAATCTTGCTTTAACAGTCACAATCAATAATAATAATAACAGTCACAATCAATAATAATAACTAAAAAACTAAGAATAACTAGAATCAGGAAACCGGATAACTGAACCAGGACATATGCCAACCTTCGAATCCAACCATCTGTGGCCATCTAGAGAACCTCAGATGGTATTCACAGCAAAAGTTCAAAAATCAGAAATATTAATGTTCAGAGCGGTAAAGTGTGGATGAATTATAATCTTACACTTGGAATTTGGAACCATTGAATTTGGTTTTGGCTAAAGAAATCGTAATAATAATAATAGAATAAAATCATTTAAAATCTAACCAAACTTTTAACTTAGAAAATTTCAAGGCTTATGTAGGAAAAATGGAAATAATATAAATTATAGATTGTAATTTTAAGTTAATTGGTAGGGTGAATTACTTAATTAGCAGATTTTATTTTCCTTTTTTTCTCCTCTGTGTAATATAGATAAGATGTATTGGTGATGTAAATATTCATTGAGAAATATATCAAATTTTCCCCGTTCATATGGTATCAGAGCCACGGCTCTTCTAATTTGCCAAATCCATGGCGGAATTCCCCACCAACAACAGGGAATCAACCACCTCTGAAACATCTCACTTCAAGGCAAAGGCCATACCCTCAATCGGCTCCAATGGCTTCGAAAATTCCTCCTTCCAACTTGAATGGGAGAAACTTTCGAGAATGGGCCCAATTCATAAAATTGGTAATTGACGGAAAGTGGAAGCTAGGATATCTTACCGGCGAGACATGTAAACCAACAGATGCAGCCCTCCTTCAAAAGTGGAAATCTGAAAATTCCATGGTGACTGCTTGGCTCGTGAATCCTATGAAGCCGTCAATAGGGAAGACATATATTTTCCTTCCAACCGCCAAAGATGTCTGGGACGCTGTGAAGGAAACCTACTCTGATTCTGAAGATTCATCACACATCTTTGAAATCAAGACTCGATTATGGCAGGCAAGACACGGACCTCGAGATGTTACTGATTATTACATGGAGATGGTTACACTCTAGAAGGAATTAGACCTAAGTCTCGAAGAAGAATGGACGTGCTCGTAGGATAGTGCACTGTACAAGAAAAAATAGGAGAATGAAAGGTTCTTCGAGTTTCTTGCGGGATTGAATCGAGAGTTGGATGATGTTAGAAGCAGAATACTGGGTCGACACCACCATTGCCGACTTGTGAGGTCTTTGCTGAAGTTCGAGGAGAAGCTTGCCGGCTAGTAATGTTGAAAGAGACCTCGAGATCGTCTGGGTCTTCTGGAAAGATATCGGCCCTGAGTGTGAAGGATAATGGGCCTTATAATATTAAATCAATTGGGCCTGGGCCTTTAGGTTCTGGGTCTGGAACATTAAAATCAAATGGATTAGAAGTTATTGGGCCTTCCATTGTAAATGGAGCATTGGGCCTATCAACAAAAGGAGTTCCAAATGGGCCAACCCAAAAAGGAGGACGACCTTGGTGTGAACATTGTCGCAAGTCAGGGCACAGAGAAGATATATGTTGGGAAATTCATGGGAAGCCCACCAATTGGAAACCAAGACAAAATATTAAGAGTCGAGGATAACAAGCTGAGACAAAAAGCCCTATCTCTTCAAGCGGTGCATTCAATTCCGATCAAATGAAACAACTTTATCAGATGTTCTCTAGCCTTCAAACATTCGGTTAGCCTTCCTTTAAAAGTCATTCTAGTTTGCTAGCCCACAAAGGTAACTTTCTAAAAGCTTCACACAGCTCAAAATTTAAAACTCCTTGGATTATTGACTCCGGTGCGTCCGATCACATGACGGACTCGTACCACCTATTCTCATCATACTCAACCTGCACTGGAAATGTTAAGGTGAAAATTGCAGACGGATCACTCTCATCCATTCCAGGAGAAGGAAGTATCCAAATATCAGAAACCATCACCCTAGAATCTGTCCTCCATGTTCCTAATTTATCTTGTAACTTGTAATCTATTGGTCAGCTAACAAAAACTTCCAACTGCTCGGCTAATTTTTTTCATCTTATTCCATCTTTCATGACCTTTCATCGGGGAAGACGATTGGCAGTGCTAAAGAGTGTGAGGGATTGTACTACTTCAAGGAAGCTAATGTGAGTAAACTAGGTCAACTTACAATTTGTAACTCTGCATCTACCTCTAGGGATAGTGAAATTATGTTATGGCACTATAGAATGGGTCATCCCAATTTTCCATACTTAAAACGTGTACTTCCCTCCGTTTTCTTGAATAGAACTGCAAGTGAATTTCAATGTGAAAGTTGCGAATTTGCAAAACATCAGCGAACAGTTTTCCCAAGTTCCACATACAAACCATCTAAATCATTTGCTATGATTCATAGTAATTTATAGGGACCCTCTTGAAATCCTAATCGCACCCATACAAAATGGTTCGTCACATTTATTGATGATCACACTCGGGTATGCTGGGTTTATCTACTTCAAGACAAAACTAATGTCCGTTTAGTATTTATAAATTTTCACTCAATTATCCAAACCCAATTTCAAACACAACTTCAAATACTACGCACTGACAACGACATAGAATACTTAAACGCCACTTTATAAGACTATCTAAAAAGACATGAAATAGTTCATCAAAATTCATGTGTCAACACTCCCCAACAAAATGGGATTGCTGAACGAAAAAATACACATCTTCTTGAAGTTGCTCGTGCCTTAATGTTCACTACAAATATGCCAAAAACATTCTGGGGTGATGCAATTCTCACATCGACATATCTAATCAATCGAATGCCCAGTTGTACCCTTTCCTTCGACATATCTATCCAACGATTCCAAAAATACTTTCCCACTTCCCGTCTTACCTCTAATCTACCTCTAAAAGTGTTTGGAAGTACTACCTTCGTTCATGTTCACTCCTATCATCGTAACAAACTCGAACCACATGCAATCAAGTGTGTGTTTATTAGGCACTCACCAAATGAAAAGGGATATAAATGCTATGATCCGTCTACACAAAAGGTCTTTGTCAGCCTAGATGTCACTTTCTTCGAGAACCTACCATATTTCCAAAAACCTTCTCTTTAGGGGGAGAATTCGATGGAAGATCGGTTCTTGAATAGGGAATTCTTAGATTTTGATCTTACCCCTAATGACCTAATTCAGAACCCGTCACTCTACTTTCTAATGTGTCATACACAAAAGGAAACTTGAACTTATGGGGAGAGGTTGAAAAACAAAGTGACAAGGAGATATTAGTTTACACAAGAAAGTCTAAATCGAAGCATGAAGAGATTCCCACACTTGAGGCACCAAGAGAGTCAGAACCGATGATTGGACCTGATGAGAACCCTTCCAATGAGTGTAGAAATCCAGATAATGATCTACCGATTGTTCTCAGAAAACAAACATAGTCATGTACTCTCCATCCTATTTCAAAATTCATTTTGTATAAAGCTCTATCTATTAGATTTCAGGCTTTGACGACTAACCTTGACAAAACAAAAATCCCAAAAAATATCCAAGAGACTTTGGAATCACCCATAGGGAAAGAGGCACTAATGGAAGAGATGAAATCTCTAAAGAAAAATGAAACTTGAGAAGTGGTAAACCTACCGAAAGGAAGCAGATTTGTGGGATGCAAATGGGTCTTCAATGTGAAGTACAAGGCCGATGGGACAATAGAACGCTATAAAGCTCGTCTAGTAGCAAAATGGTACACACAAACCTATGGCTTCGACTACACAGAAACATTTGCACCGGTAGCAAAATTAAACATAGTTCGTGTTCTCCTATCCCTAGCCGTTAATCTAGACTGGCCTCTTCAACAACTGGATATCAAGAACGCATTCCTGAATGGAGAACTAGAAAAAGAAGTCTATATGACAGTACCTCCGGGCTTTAATAACAAAAATGATGAAAATCAAGTGTGTAAACTTAAGAAATCTCTATACGGTCCCAAACAGTCATCAAGGGCATGGTTTGATAGATTTGCAAAGGTATTAAAAGCTCAAGGATACCAGCAAGGACAGTCTAATCATACTCTGTTCTTCCAACAATCGAGAGATGGGGCTAAGACAATCCTAATTGTGTGTGTTGATGATATAATCCTAACCGGGGACAACATGGCCGAAATGGAAAGATTGAAGAAGTGTTTAGCTAACGAATTTGAGGTGAAAGACCTGGGGCAAATGCAGTATTTTTTGGGTATGGAGATTGCAAGATCAAAGAAGGGTATTAGTGTTAAATACTTGATCTATTAGCTGAAACTGGTATGCTAGGATGCAAACCTAGCGACACACCTATCGAGGCAAGAAAAATGACAGAGGACACAGGGAACTCATTTGAAACAGATAGATACCAAAGACTAGTTGGTAAATTAATCTATCTCTCTCACACCAGACCTGACATTGCGTTTGCAGTAAGCAGGGTTACTCAACATATGCACACTCCCAAAGAGGTTCATCTAGAAGCAGTATACAAAATCTTTAAATACCTCAAAGGTACATCAAGGAAAGGATTACTGTTCGAAAAAAATAAAAGGAAAGGAATAGAAGTATTCATTGATGCAGACTAGGGTGGATCAGTTGATGATAGAAGATCTACCACTGGCTATTGCACGTTTGTTTGGGGAAATTTAGTAACCTGGAGAAGTAAAAAACAAAATGTTGTGGCTAGAAGTAGTGCCGAAGCTGAATTTAGAGCCGCAGCACAAGGAATATGTGAAGGTCTATGGTTAAAGAAACTTTTGGAAGAATTGAATGTAGAAATAGAATTTTCGATCAAACTCTATTGTGATAACAAAGCAGCCATCAACATTTCTCTAAATCCAGTACAACATGACAGGACCAAACATATAGAGGTGGACAAGATAAAATGGATGATGGGATTATCTGTATGACATGTACCTACAAAGGAACAAACTGCAGATATCTTTACCAAGGGATTGTCTCAACACACGTTTGATGACCTCAACTGCAAGTTGAACGTGATCAATAGCTACAGTCCAATTTGAGGAGGAGTGTAGGAAGAATGGAAATAATATAAATTATAGATTGTAATTTTAAGTCAATTGGTAGGGTGAATTACTTCCTTAATTAGCAGATTTTATTTTCCTTTTTTTCTCCCCTTTGTGTCATATAAATGAGATGTATTGGTGATGTAAATATTCATTGAGAAATATATCAAATTTTCCCTGTTCATATGGTATCAGAGATTTCAAGGCTTATCATAATCGTCTAGTCATGACAATCATCTAATGTCTTGGAATTTGGAAGTGAGAAGAAATATACTGGAAGTCATAAAACTTACTGGAAGAAATAAACTTTGCCATTCAAATGGACGAATGATGGGGATAAGAGACAACACTATAGCTGATAGAATGCCCTATAGAGATAGAAAGCATGTAGTTAGCCCCCTCAGTTGAAGAAAACAATTCCAATCATTTAATATAGTTCCATGAACAAACTTACTAGATTTGGGCACAACACGACCACTTGTTTTTCCAATAACACACCAGTAACCAATGCCAAAACCTGAACAACGTCACATTCATCAAACTCCAAACATTGCATGGACAACAATCAATTATCAGATTCAATGCACAAATAGAAATAATATATAAATTAGATTGCGTACTGATTCATAAAATTTGAAAAAATCATATGATGGAGAATGAGAAATGAAGATTTTTTTATAGAAACAGAACATGTTAACAAATAAATTCCTATTGAATTTGGAAAATTCTGTACCTTTCAAACTCAAATTTGTCCATAGCATGGCTGAATTCAAATTTCTCAATTCCAACAGCTAAATTTAAGCAATGGGTTCCTTTTCTATAAGTTAAACTTTATTTTTCATTCATATATAGCTTAGAAAAGAAAATATATCTCCAATAATAATTTCCCAAGCATGATTATATGAAAAAAAGGGAGGCGAAGTCTGAAGGGGAAGTATTGCACCCAGCCAGACAAATAATCCATCATGCTACTCCAAATACTGAGAATTGCATCTACCGCTTCACAGTTTCATAAAGTTCACTATCTTCTTACAGAACCAAGCACTTGTCAAGGATATGGAGTTCCCAGTGCAGTAAAACAATTTGGAGGCAAAATGTAAACACAGTAACTAGGTGTGTTATAAAGAAACGATGCAAATTTAGCAGAAACTGGCATCATGAACTCGAATACATGTGTACAAGTGATTGCCATCTTTCTTTACAAGTAGCATCACCAGAATCTTTAAGTATCTGAATCTATTAACACTTCAACCAAGGTTCAGCAGCCCTAATTTTGTTACCATATTTCGAAGGGTATTTTCTTATCAGACAAAGTAAATGATCATGAAAAACAATAAATTATCTTAGTGTGGTGAGAAGATAAACAAATAAGAAGCACAACTAGCAAAGTTAAAAGACATTACAGTTTCAAGGGAAAGAACTCGACATGTTGTAGCGATTGTCCATATAGCGAGTGAAACAGCTTCCTCAGCCGTTGCCAGTTTTAGCTTGACCTTCAAAATTTAAATGTATCAGTTACACTGCGTTCATCCTTCTACAGGCAAGTACCCCTGAAACTAGTAACTAACTCGTCCAACCTCAGCAGCTTCCTTGGAATCTTCAAGATTGAGATCTAGATACTTCTCATCCACTCCGAGGCCAGAAATTGGAGGTCGTTGATACTCAATGGCCTGTAGATGCTCCAGTGGCTGATAAATAATTACGCTTCCCCTCGGTGGAAGATTCATAGAATGATAACCACAAATTATCTGTAGTAAATCATTTTTATTCTCCTGTCATAGAGGTCAGAAAGAGAGATAGGAAGTGAGAAAGAAAATCTGAAAAAATAGAAATCCGAGTACCATTTAAGTTATTGGAAATAAATTTATGAACTCACCCTTGCCCATTCCAATATAATCTTATCCCCCAAATCTTTATCGCGGTTAAAGTAGATTTCATCATCATCATCCTCTGACGCAATAGATCTAGCTGAACTGCCAAAAGAAAATTAAATATTTACATAAAAAACAGCCATATAATTTTGTTAAAAGGCACATCCATGCGAGCAACAAGTCCAAATGCAGTGTTATGTAAACTGGACTAAGCTCACTGTAACTGTAGAAGAAGCTAATATAAAAAGGAAATCAAATATTCTACAACCTGAATATGGACTCAAAACTTCCGAGACGCTCCAATGTGTGGTTCCTTGGGCAGACATCGGGCCCAGCCTGTGGAGGGTGGCCATTGTCATCAACTTTGTATATCCCTTCTACAAACTGATTTTCTAAGGAATCAGGGGTACAATCCCCAAAATAATGCATATTTTTTCCGTCATCCTTATCCAAGTCTCTCACTTCACCTTGATCTAATGTCCCACTGGCAGTACCACTGCCAGAAGAACCTATCTCCCATCTTGATGATGGGACCTTGTCATCTGCTATAATACCTGCTGCAGCAGCAGTAAGGACCATTGCGCTGTCAACAGGTATTGCTGAAGCCATCCAGTCTGTGTCATTTTCCATACAAGGGGAGTCACTAGTTCCAGATGGTGAAGGTACATGATCGGAAAGAGACATTTCTGTTACAAACTGTGTTATCCGATTCAGACGCTCCTGCGCAATGATGCTGCACATGCAATCAATTGTATGTGTGCACATAATTTTCCATAAAAAGGAATGACAAAAGAAATATTAGAGTTAATCAAGAGGACATTCAATCAGCATATTAAAGAGATCAAAATTATTAATGAAACTAATGTTGACCTGTTCAATATCTCATAGTGTAACTCAAAGAAAGGCACTCTTGTTAAGATACAATAACAGCGAGCTGCAGAAGCCAAAAACCGACTGCAGCCAACAAGTGATTGGGAAAGGGGCGATGAAACTCCAGAACCAGCAGGTGGTCTCTGAACAAATTCTTGTACGTGCAAGCAAACACCATAAAGTGTTGCGTTGTCTGCCACCTATGAAAAGGCAAAAGAATGTTTTTGGCCAAACAAGTTAACATATGTACCAAAGCATGCAAATTGAATCAAATAGTACCTTTTCGGTTTGAGGGAGTGGCAGGGGAGTGAGAAGAAGCAGATTTGCATGTATGTGAAAAGTAAATGAAGCATTTCTGCTTAAGAGCCAGTCTAAGGTATGTAGAAAAAGAATGTTATTTCTCAAGAACACACAAGCATAAGGTGTCCGAGAAGTAAAAGAAACATCTTCCTTTCACAAAATGCCAGTTCAAGGAATCTTGTGATGAATATAGTAACTTCATAATAATTGAAGATTTTAGAGAGGAAAACTCTAATTTTTATTCACTTATTTACAAAGAAATAAACTAGGACATTTATAGGAAATCCCTTACTACAAGCTGTCACTAGATCTCTTTAATTTTAGCTACAGTTGGAACAAATGGAGAGAATCGCTCTTTTATTTAAATAGAAAAACAAATCAACATAAAATCAGAAACTGATTAGGAACAAATTTTGGAATTCCATACTTCCCCTCTAGCTGGGGAATAGATGTCAATCATTCCCAGCTTAGATGTAAATTCTTCAAACTTTATTCTTGGAAGGGCTTTTGTCAGAATGTCAGCAACCTGAATATGTGTAGAGATGTAGACCAAGTTTAGTATCCCTTCTTCTACTTTTTCTTTAATGAAGTGACGGTCTAATTCTACATGCTTAGTCCTATCATGATGAACGGGATTTTTAGCAATACTGATTGCAGCCAAATTGTCACGGAGTACCTTTATTGGCTCTTTTGTTGAGATTTTTAACTCGTCTAGTAATCTTTTTAGCCATATTCCTTCATATATACTCTGAGTTAATGCCCTAAATTCTGCTTCGACACTACTCCTTGCAACAACAGATTGCTTCTTGCTACACCAAGTGACCAAGTTACCCCATACATAAGTGCAATAACCTGTGGTTGATCTCTTGTCTGTAATGGAACCTGCCCAATCTGCATCTGAGTAGACTTCAACTTCCTTACTCCTTCCTTTCTGAAAGAAAAGTCCTTTACTAGGAGTCCTTTTCAAGTATCGAAGAATTCGATAAACTGCTTCAAGATGTTCTTCATCGGGTTTGTTCATGAATTGGCTTACAACACTAACTAGAAAACCTATGTCAGGTCTTGTGTGAGATAGATAGATGAGTTTTCCTACAAGTCGTTGATATCTTCCTTTGTCAACTGGAGGACTTTCTTCCTTAAACCCAATTTTATAATTTGATTCCATAGGAGTGTTAGCGTGCTTGCATCCTAACATTCCAGTTTCTTTCAATAGATCCAAGATGTACTTACGTTGGGAAACAACTATTCCTTTCTTTGAACGCGCCACCTCCATGCCTAGAAAGTATTTAAGTTTTCCTAGGTCTTTGATGTCAAATTCTTTAGCAAGAACCTCCTTTAAATAGTTTATTCCTTCTATATAATCTCCTATCATAATAATGTCGTCTACATAGACGATGAGGATGGAAATCTTCCCACTAGAAGAGAATTTTGTGAACAGGGTATGATCAGCTTGTCCCTGGGAATACCCATACTTTTTTACTGCTTTTGAGAACTTATCAAACCACGCTCTAAAAGATTGCTTGAGACCATACAATGATTTTTGAAGCTTGCAAACCTTGTTAACATTATTTTCTGTCTCAAAGCCGGGTGGAATTTTCTTGTACACTTCATCTTCCAAATCGCCATTGAGAAAAGCATTTTTTACGTCCAATTAATGGAGGGGCCAATCTAGATTGGCTGCCAAAGATAGTAATACCCGTACAGTATTGAGTTGGCAACAGGAGCAAAAGTCTCTTGGTAGTATATGCCATATGTTTGAGTGAAACCTTTAGCAACAAGCCTTACTTTGTATCGATTTATACTTCCATCTGGATTATACTTGAGAGTAAAAATCCACTTGCATCCCACTAGTTGTTTCCCTTCTGGTAAATTTGAAAGTTCCCAAGTTCCATTTCTTTTTAGAGTATTGATTTCTTCTCCAATGGCAGCCTTCCATTCTGGTTTCCCTAGAGCATCATGAACACTGTGTGGTATTTCTACACTGGACAGATTAGTGACAAATGCTCGATATTCTGTGATAAACCATCATAAGATACAAAATTGCAGATAGGATGCAGAGTACATGATCTCACACCTTTCCTTATTGCAATAGGAACATCAAGATCATTATTGACAGTAATATCAGTTGCAGTTTCAGTTTCATAAGAAATATTACCTGGACTATTTCGAACCAGATTGGATTCATGGTTTTCCATAGGAAGTGTGTGGGTCTTTCGGGTCTTTTAATCCTTGAATAAACACATAGCTCTTTGTCAACTGCAGGTTTAGAATGGATTGGGATGACACACTCATGGTTACTGGGCAAATTATGTTTTGTTTCCGAAGGAATGAAGTTGGTGATTGGCTCGACTTCTGATGGGATGGAGGTGTTTGGTCTGACTTCTAATGGAATAGAGGTATTGGGCTCAACTTCAGATGGAGAGGTGTTTGGTCTAATTTTTGATGAAATGGAGGTAATGGGCTCAGCTTTAGATAGAGAGGTGTCTATATCAAATAAAAAATTACATTCTTGTACAGATGAGTTCTCTCCCTAAATGTGAATTTTTGGGTAATATGATTGGTTTTCAAAAAAGGTGACATCCATAGAAGTATAAAATTTTCTAGTGATGGGTGAATAACATTTGTAGCATGTTTTAGTGGGAGAGTAACCAAGAAAAATACATTTGATGGCCTTCGGGTCAAGTTTGCTTCGGTGTTGCTCATGAATATGTACAAATGCTTGACAACCAAATATTTTTAATGGTATGGATGACGTTATTCGTGAATCTGGATAGGAAAGGAGAAGGTTTTGACAAGGTGTTTGGAAGTTTAGAACTCTTGATGACATTCTATTGATGAGGAATGTGGCTATGAGGGCCGCTTCTCCCCAAAATTGTTTAGGGACATTTGTAGTGAACATAATAGATCTAGCCACTTCTAGAATATGTCTATTTTTCCTTTCTGCTAACCCATTTTGTTGGGGTGTGTCGACACATGAGCTTTGATGAATTATCCCATTCCTATCAAGATACTCGCCAAGTATAGAATTGAAATAGTCTTTGGCATTATCGGTTCTAAACACTTTTATTTTTGTTTGGAATTGAGTTTGGATCATGCTAGCAAAATTTTTAAAGATAGGGCCAACCTCTGATTTTTCTTTCATTAGGTATATCCAAGTTATCCTAGTATGATCATCAATAAATAACACAAACCACCGAGTGCCTGTGATATTTTTGACTCAAGACGGTCCCCATATGTCACAATGAATGATTGAGAAAGGCTGGGAAGTTTTGTACCCTTGGATTGGATAGTGATTTTTCACATGTTTGGAGAGTTGACACACTTCACATTGAAAGAACTCGGCATTGCTATTATGAAATAATGTAGGAAATAACCTTTTTAAATACAAGAAATTGGGATGACCTAATCAATAGTGCCACAACATGATTGCGCTATTTTTATTAGACAAATTTTGATAAACAGAAAGCGACATACTACTTGCAGTTTGAGCTTGTTTAGGATTATTAGGACTTTTGAGGAGATAGAGCCCTGCACATTCCTTAGCATTGTCAATCATCCTCTTTGATTCCAATTCCTAAAATTCACAATGATCGGAGGAAAAATTAGCGATACATTTCAGGTCCTTGGTAAGCTTGCTAATGGACAATAGATTGCAAGTCAGATTTGGAACCAAGAGAACTGAATTTAGAGTTAAGTTATCTGCAATAATAACAGATCCAATTCCAGCAACCTTAGATAATGATCCATCAGCAATTCGAACCATAAAATTCTTAGAAGTTGGGGCATATTTGTGAAACAGATTAGCATTACCAGTCATGTGATCCGATGCACCGGAGTCAACAATCCATGAGCTGTTTTTCTCCATTTGAGTACTCAAAGCAGTTGAAAAGTTACCTGTTTGAGCAACAGATCCAGAAACTGTGGAATTGGGAAGAGAAGAGGATTGTTAACTAATCAATTTCTTCAGTAACTCAATTTGCTCAATACTAAAAAGGTCGGTATCTGGTGCAGGTTTTTCTCCTCCAGTGGACATGAAGCCACGGCTTTCAACAGCTACTTTCGATTTCCAGTCAGCCAGCTTTCCATGTAGTTTCCAGCAAGTGTCCCTTGTGTGTCCTAGTTTCCTGCAGTGGTCACACCAGGGTCTTCCTCCTCTTCTTTGACGGCTGTTATCATTTGGTAAATTATTTGCATGGCTTGCCATAAGAGTAGAACTCTCACTCAGGTTTGGTGAGACTTGGTTTCCCATCATAATCTTCTTTCTGCTTTCCTCTCTTCTGACCTCAGAAAATACTCCTCTGATCGGAGGAATTGGCTTCATTCCTAGGACTCTTCCTCTTACTTCATCCAGATTTTTATCAAGACCAAATAAGAATTTGAAAATTCTGTCCTTATCGACAATCTTTTTGTACTTGAGACTACATTCTGACATTCTGAACAGCCAAGTTTAGCATCATCAAAAAGGTCTAGTTGCTACCAGTATCTATTTAAAGTATTAAAATATTGTGTAACAGTAAGTTCCCCTTGACGGAGATCATTTAGGATACCTTTTATCTCAAATAATTCAGAAGTGTTTTCATTATCTGAGTAGGTTTCCTTAGCTGCATCCCAGATTTCCTTAGCGGTCTTATAGTACATGAAGTCCTCTCCGATTTCTTTGGTCATGGAATTGATTAACCATGACATCACCATGCTGTTTTCTGACTCCCAGACCTTATATTTTGGATCTTCCATCGAAGGTGTAGGCCTTGCCCTAGTTATGAAATCATCTTTTCCCTTCCCACAGATGAATAGCATGATTGAGTGACTCCATTGGAGGTAATTATTTTCACTCAGCTTATGCCCAGTGATAGGCATAACAAAGCTATCAGATTCGCCATTAATGTTGGAAGGGGTGTCTTCTTGGTTGGAAGTTACATCAATTGAGGAGGAAGTGGCTCGAATTGCCATTCCGATTTTTACCATTTCAATGGATACAGATCAAGCTCTGATACCATGAAGATTTTAGAGAGGAAAACTCTAATTTTTATTCACTTATTTACAAAGAAATAAACTGGGACATTTATAGGAAATCCCTGACTACAAGCTGTCCCTAGATCTCCTTAATTTTAACTACAGTTGGAACAAATGGAGAGAATCACTCTTTTATTTAAATAGAAAAACAAATCAACATAAAATTAAAACTGATTAGGAACAAATTCTGGAATTCCATAATAATAATCAGTCATACGTGGTCTTGGTGTGCATTTTAACTGAAAAAACCTAGATCACATCACATATAAATGCAACTCCTTGTCAAACTACTGCTTCATGGTTTAGCTTTCCAGTCTTAGAATGTCAAAAATGTGGTCAGCGTTTTGCTTTTGACATAATTAAAATAGAAACAGAATGCAAGGAGGATTCTGAAGAAAATCTGACCTACATTTAATGACATCACCTACGAAGAGAGTTGCATTATACTCCACCATCAAGATAAGTTTCTTTCAGATTCTAAAAGTACACACCTCATTCCATTTAAAGAATGCTCTTTACTTATATACTAGTGTAGTCTTGTTATTTTAGGCAACATAAGAACTTATAACATCGAAAATTCAAAACAACTAGACTGACTAAAGATCAGACATCCAACGCCATCTCCTTAATACAGAACATTTCTTCGACACAATGGCACTAATGCAAACAAATTGGTTTGCCACGAGATAACTAGAGGAAATCATTAACAATCTCAGTTCTTTGTCTCAATCATTACTTGTGTTAATATTTACTCAAACCGTGTACAAGTCCATAAAAAAATTTAGCCTAGTAAACTTTGATTGACACAACATCTTAATTACCTAATAACCATGACGACGACAAAAAAGTAATTTTATTCTTAATAAATTTAGACGCAGCTAATTCCCTATAAAACCAGGAAAAATTTCCCAACAATTCTGATTAGCATTGAACATAATCTTCATTATCGCAGTTCAAAAACACATAACCAAATGTCCAAAGTCCATTAAACTGGTTCCCAACAAGCTTGTGCTTCATCCAGTTATTAAATGAATCAATTTATGAGTCAAAAAGTTGATCCTGTGGACCATTTACAGAATATTTTGCACAGTGCACAAGTTTTGCATAGCCCAGAGCATTTCACTTCATAAAAGTTTGTTTCAACATCACTCCAATTAAAACCCTAATCCCTGTCGCTAGGACTCAATTATATGTTTATGAGTCAAAAAGTTGATCCTGTGGACCATTTACAGAATATTTTGCACAGTGCACAAGTTTTGCATAGCCCTAAGCATTTCACCTCATAAATGTTCTTTCAACATCACTCCAATTAAAACCCTAATCCCTGTCACTAGGACTCAGTTACATGTGGGTGTCCGTCTGTTAGTCAACCAAGGATGCGATCAAATTCATGACCTAGGCATAGGGGAAAGATAGTATTAATTATTTTCACAAGGGTATGTGGAGACATTATTTGTGGAAACATTATCGCCAGGGTACACAAATAAGACCCAAGAAAAATTGACTATGAGAAAATACAATGAGATAAGAAATCTTCAAATTAGTTGACTAGAATTGACCAAAATGCCCATATTGATCAATAATTTCTAATAGATGCATTCACAAGCTGAAGAAAGCTTTGAAGCTGTCCCCCAAAATTCTCTAGGCACCTAAAAGGAGCACCAGGTCAAGGCTTGTCGTTTGAAAATGGAGTCATTACAGCTTGAAGTTGTGCCAGCAGAGAAGACATTCTCAAAAGCAGCATATATATATAAAGCAAGGGCTGGTACCCAATATCCATATCTACATAAGGTGTCAGTCTTCAGAGTACCAAGAATACAAAGATCACCCAATGAATTTAAGGGGAGGGGAGCAAGCAGAATACATCACAACGTAAAAAGTTAAACTACATTTTCATGTCATGAAAGGATATGCAAGAGAATCAAACCATCAATATGTAAGATTTATGAAAATATCAATGTACGAGGGACTTATTGGGCTTAAAGAAAAGCAACACGGAATCTCAGACAGAGAAATCATAATGGACTTACCTTAAGCGAAAATATAAACGATAAATCATCTCGAGATAAGTGCTCCTGAAGACAAAGTACCATAAATATTATAAGTTCAAAGGAGGAGGAGGAGGAGGAGGAGAAAAGGGGAGAAAAGATGAGACAATTCTTTTCTTTTTCACTTCCTCTTTCTCTTTTAGGGCATTCAGAAAGTATTTGTTCAAACCATAATATAAGTATGAAACTGACAGAAGTATATCAACTTCCAGGTCTCTGTGGTGAAAGGAGGATAAATAGAATGGATACATAAAAAATTTCTGCATACCTGTCCATAGACAAGCTCATTCAAGTCACTTAATGATGGCGTCCTTTCCGGTATGCGTGCCTAAATTGAACAGTGAAGAAGTTAGAATGAGGTAATGAAGATGAAATCTTTTGGCATAGTAGATGTATTTTACATAATATTATAAGTTTATGCCAATGCCCGATGAAGAACAGCAAGTTTCCAAAGTAGAACAAGTTAACCAAACCACCAAGAATTAAAATTCATTAGTCATAATAACGTGGTGTGAAGCTACATTCCAGCAAGGTATATCAGGAATATTAGTGTACCATAAAGTAAATAACTCGTCAAACCAACAACAGTATTAGTAGTACCCATTAGGATGCCTCAATACTGGGGAGTTTTTTTCTCTTCTGATAAATGTCAGTTTCTTATACAATGGACACGGTGTGCAAGACAAAGATGATCACAGAATGTTTAAAGCTAGAGTAAACACATTAACAACATTTGAGTAGCAAAAGAAACCTAAGCCCCAACCTCCATGCTACCACTAATTATCCATCCCAATAACACACTGACATAGAAATTGTAGAATTGGTGATATGCACTAACATCTATGGAACAAGGGGACTTTTTTTATTGCACAAAACAGCATATTTTACGCTCGGGAAAAAACAGAAAGGTCAACATTGTTTGGAGGCATCAAACAATTCTTAATGGAAACTTAAGAAGAAAGTTGTTCACTGTGGGCTGTGTTGCTCGAACTCAGGTATGGGTATCAGGCTTTGGTTCTTTTTCTTCTTAAATCTAGAAAAAAGGGACAAAAGGATCCAAAATTTAGATACAGATACAAAAGTACGTCTTTAAACATAAAATTAATTTACTTTTTATGTAAAAATAAAATATAATTTTAAATATATTTATTTTTATTTCTTATGAAAAAGTCAAAACTCTTTTTAATTGTAAACACAAAATGTAAAATTTATAATGGTAAAAAATGAAAATACAAAGATTAGTTCGATTAGAATGATTCTTCATGTCCACTTCTACTAATGAAACTAAAACCCTTTTTAATTGGAAACACAAAATATAAAAGTTATAATAGTAAAAAATGAAAATACAAAGACTAATTCAATAAGAATGATTCTTCATGTCCACTTCTACTAATGAAATTAATTTAAATTTCATTTCTAGTTCATTTGACTCCACCAATTAACTAAACCCTTTGTAAAGCATGAGCTTGACATATACTAACCTTAACACCTCCAGGAAAGCAAAACGCTGCCAAATCCTTAGGGCGCAAAGCCAGCTTCTCTCCTGGGGGATACTTAAAGAGTACCTGTAGAGAAATTGAAAATATTATCGTTCAAAATGGATGGTAAAATACTTCAGTTGAAATAAAGAGAAACTTTGTGTGAATGATGTTAAATTAATCAAACGATATCCCAAAAAGAAATAAATGCACACTTAAAATCCTGGAACAAGGATCAAGTTCACACCCAACACCATTTCCAGGAAAAAAAAATTAGCAACAGCTTAGAAAATTACTCTTTCATACATTACTACATGCTAAGAAAGGGCTGGGAACATGGCACCTCCAAAGAAATAAGTACACAAGTACAATAAACTAGTCTTATCCCTAATAAATTGAGGTCACCTACATAAATCCTTTTTTGCTTGGAAAAACTAGTTCTTCAATACATAATTTTTTTTTTTTTTTTTTTTTTATAGGAGTTCTTCAATACATAAAATTAGAGAATATAATGAGAAGTTGGCCGGTAAAACAGTTAACATCATTATAAAGCAACCAAACCTGAGGTTCCAATATTGGAAGTGTAGGTCGTCTATACTGCAGCATATTGAAATCAAGCATTTCAGTTCTTGCCATTTCCTGCTCCCATTTCTTCTTCTTGACAAATGCATCCTCAACTGCCTCAAGATTGGCATCTGGTTGAAGCCCAGCAATGATGAAGTGTTCAAAAAGTGAGGTGGGCTCCTTATATTTCTCAAGGTCCTACATGACAGACTCATCTGATGTAATTAATCCAACTACAGTAACCTCAATCTTCGGAAACAGCATCTAACGAACAATTAACAACAACATAAAGAATAACAATAAAACCATGAATGCGTGATATAGAGTACAACAGGGACGATAATTAGAAAAAGCAACATCACAATTTTCATAACCAATTTCGAAAATGGATATCAAAGCCAGCATTCATACATGTACTATTGAAATTTATAAAAAAAAGGAACTCCGGACTACGAAGATTTTGTTATATCAAATTAATGGAACCACTAATAACCAATAGATCGTAGTGTTACTGTGGAACACATCTTTATAAATTTCGAATTCAACAAAAAAAATTTAAGGATCATTATATGGTTGAAGAAAGACCATATTATGTCAGTGACAATAAACAAAAATCTGTAGGTTTAAATATGAATCTCGTGAAATGACAAAAGTACAATCGAGCTCACAGAAGCAGGAGGAAACTAAAAAAGAATGAAAGTATGTCAGCAAGATTGGATGAAACACTAATAGGGCGATTGGATGAAACACTAAACGGGCGAGAGAGTGGGAATAAACAGGAGTTTGAAAAGACAGAACGAATTCATATTAGAGAACGGTGTAGGTCTTATTTTCAGACGTAATCCTAAAACTTAATGTCATGTGAACCGAGAAGCATATTTTCACACCTATAATAATAAATCACAAGATAAACGAAAGAAAACTAAGGTTTCACCACCATGATGTTGCATACCAAGGTTTTGGAATGAAGCTGATACCACTGCCGTTTCTGATTTGCCAGAATTTCTGGATCAAAAGAAAAATGCTCGCTATCACGAGAACTGCAGTTACCCCAATGTAAAGCCCTTTGCATCTGAGACTTCCATTTCTGAAAATTACTACAGCTAGCATTACGCCCATAAAACGATGTCACTACTTCACTATGGGCACGCCTATGCCCAGGCATCAAGGGCGGCAGAGCATTCGAGTTCGTACAACCTGAAACATTACGCAATGCCGCACTTGATGCTCTCACTGCCTCTTCAGAGAGATGCTGTACCACCTCAATTGGTGACGCAGGCCTTGGCCACTCTTCTGG
This sequence comes from Olea europaea var. sylvestris, assembly GCF_002742605.1. Lineage (NCBI taxonomy): Eukaryota > Viridiplantae > Streptophyta > Magnoliopsida > Lamiales > Oleaceae > Olea > Olea europaea. The sequence goes on from NC_036240.1 coordinate 3,604,456, forward strand.
CATATCAGCATTTTCCTTCACATCCATTTCCATGGCCTAATTATAACAATGCTTACATTCATTCACACGCATCCCCTTAATCCGCAGTTCTGATAAAATTCATGAAGAACCCCGCATCTCAGGCTATAAACACAACAAGTAGATAAGTATTCTTCACCATGAAAAGAGGTATATGCTTTGAATATTTACACTAAATCCATCACCAATTAAGTTATATTATTCTCTGATCCTTGAATTTATAAAACACGGACCACCCTTTAGCGTTCATTATTTACAGATACAATGATTCCCCTGCAAGAAAGATTGCAAAACAAATAACAGAAATAATCAAAATGGCTACTTTTCAAACAAAATCATCATCCAATTTATCTCACTTTTTTCTTTCTAAATTTTTCAATAATGCATGAAAATTGTGCCAAAAATAAGAAATTTCAGAAATTTGCATATGCATTCGAGAATATAATTCAAAAACAGAAATAATCAAAATGACTACTTTTCAAACAAAATCATCATCCAATTTATCTCACTTTTTCTTTCTGAATTTTTCAATAATGCTTGAAAATTGTGCCAAAATTAAGAAATTTGCATGTGCATTCGAGAATATAATTCAAAAAATTGTGGGTTCTTCAATCTTCACAAATGCATGAAGAATTTAAAACCCTATTATAATTCCATTTATTGTACATGCTCAATCATTGATTAACGCATGAGATGTAATTTTTTTCCATGACACTATCGCAGATGATACAAACAGAGTAATGCATACAAAATAACAAAAATTGTGATCCGTGTACCGCTTCCAGCCGGCAGGCCGTGTTCTTTGTAATTTTTCGCTGTAATGGTTTTCGGTTCAATGCTTATGCGCGCGCGTGTGTGTATACGTGCGAGAGAAAGAGAAGGAGAAGGAGAAGCGAGGTGTGGGGTGGCGTGGGTTGGGCGAAGTGTCGGGTAAACAGGGGCATGCACAAGAGGAAGAGAGTCTTAGGACAGTGTAGGGTACATTTGACTCTTTTGGGTCAACCCAACATTGACGACCCCATCGTCCCGTTTCTAGAATTTTGTGAGGAAGTTAAATCCCGAAATGTGTCTCAACAGGTTAGGGAACAAGAGTTGTATATACACTGCGCCTACAATATATTTTTGTGCAAAATGTTCATACCTTTTATTTTTTAACAATTTTACTCTCATTTTCACCTTTCATTGCCGAAAAAAACCTTTCATCTACCCATCATCAAATACTCCGTTAATTTAATCAAGGTTAATTAGCACAAAATGTCTTCATCTTTTAACGTTTTTGTACAAAGCGTTTTTACCTTATATTTTTTGACACTTTCAGCTTTACCTTTACCTTTCATTATGGAAAAAGCTTCCATCCACCTATCGTTAAATACTTCGTTAAATCAATAAAAAATGCAATTTTTCTTTTCAAAAATCAAGGGGTGAGTGAAGTGCCCTACTTCTATCTCACGGGTAGTGGTAGTGTAGTTGGACTATTGATTCTGGTAAAGGAACCCTATCAAGTAAAGGCCAGGCGAGGAGTGATAGAATAGCAAGCAGGATCGCTTACCTTGATGCCTACAGCTCAATTAGTTTCCAGCGATAGCAAGAATCTGCAAAAATACAGCTCTTTTTTTTTTCTTTTTGTGTTGTTTTTGAATGGTATCACAGCTACCCAATTTTGTATTGACCATCTTCCCGCCTTCAAAGTTAATTATTCAAAATTAAAAGTAATATGAAAATAATTTATACAATTATTCCATTAAATAAATAAGAAATGACTTAAAGAACGCTATATTTCACGTCGAGAAGAATAATGACTACTGTAATATTGGATTACTCATTAAATTTGGAATGGTGGATGAAAAGATTGAATATGTGGTCGATAAGCTGAAAATATATATCCCCATTTGTGCTTATTAAGTGCGTAAATAAGGGTAAAATAAAAATAATAATGTCAAATGTGATGCTGTAAATATTATCAGATTTCAATGGTTAACGGCCCATCGCATATGAATGGAGAACTTGAACTGGACCTATTCTTTCTTTTTAGCATGAAATTGAACTTGTTATAACTATACTTACTTATTAATACATTCTACGTGTAACAACCCTATCTTTTAATATATTCTGCAAAAAGCATTCCTACCTTTAAAATTAAGTCGCGTAAAACATCCATACTTTTATAAAACGAAAGGTAGGACCATTTTGCACAAAAAATTGAAAGGTGGGGAAGTTTTGTGTTAATTAGCCTTTTTGTTAAGTTAATAGAGCATTTGATGGTGGGGTGGATGAAATGATCTTTTCCGCAATGAATGGTGAAAGTAAGGGTGAAATTGTCAAAAAATAAAATTTAAAAACGTTATGCATAAAAACATTGAAAGGTCTGGACATTTTTGTGCTAATTAGCTTTTTTTGTTAACTACAATGCACTAAATAAGTAAGTATGCCCATTCATCCTATATAGCCTTTTTGTTAAGTTAATAGAGCATTTGATGGTGGGGTGGATGAAATGATCTTTTCCGCAATGAATGGTGAAAGTAAGGGTGAAATTGTCAAAAAATAAAATTTAAAAACGTTACGCATAAAAACATTGAAAGGTCTGGACATTTTTGTGCTAATTAGCTTTTTTTGTTAACTACAATGCACTAAATAAGTAAGTATGCCCATTCATCCTATATAGACCGTAAGCAACTTGGGCTAAATTTGAAAAAGGTAAATTTCTATTTCTAAATGTGTGGTTATTAATCGATTTATAAGAAAAATACTTATTCTAAAAGTAATTTATTTTTAGTTATAGGGTTGTTTGATAAAATGTTAGGGCATGTTTGGTATGATTTTCGTTTCTTCTTGTAGAACAACTTTCTAAAAAAGCAACTTTAGATCACTTTTCTTTTAAAACTCTTATAACCAGATAAAGTACATTCAAAAAAATATCAAGACATGTTCAAAATTGATTTTTTAATTTTGAAATATCTTTTAACTCTTCAAAAGTCATGCAAAGGGTCATAAAATTAATGAAACATATTATTGAAAAGGTAATAAAAATTGTGATTTCAATAAAAATGTATGGTTCAAAATGAAATTTGACCAGTTAAAAAATTGATAAAATTTATCAATGACAATCACTAGATCCAATGTAGACTGATTAAAAAAAATCAATTACTTATTACATGTTAAAATTTTAAGCTTAGCCCCTCCCTTTTTATTTCTTCTTCCGTACGTTGAGCATGAGCGCACGACCCTTTTTCACGGAATCCCACAAAATCTGCACATGCAATAGGCTGCCTAAAATATATAAATAATTATTATATATATACATATATTTCTTGAGAATTGTTCATTATCTTTAATTTCTATATGAACATTCTCGCAGGCTATAAAGTTGACCTAATTTCTCTATAAGGACTAAGTACGAACTGTATTATATAAAGGAAAAATTACGGTACAATCTCAAATCTTCTATTTTATTATAAGCATCCATGTCATTAAACCTTTCAATTAATTGCAGTTGGAGCATAAATGATGAATTTCATCTGATCATTAGTTGAACAAAAAAAGTGAACTTTTACCATATTTTGACCAATTTAAAAAGAGAAAACAAAAAAACACAATTATTTAATAATTAAATAATAAAACTAAAACTTAAACTAAAATTGAAATGCGCTCCCCCCACACACTGACACTCATGGATACTCCCAACCTGTCTCTTTTCAACTATGTTACCTCGGTGTACAACCTCCTCACATTAATTGGGCATGGGCCCCTCCCCTCATGTGAGAGGAGTGTATGCTCGATGTACTAGGACATTATTCTTATCTTTTCCCTTAAATTCATTGGCACCATCGCTGCCTCCAGGGGCGGACCCAAGACTATTTTTCAGTGGGGGCGAAAAAAAAAAAAAAAAAAAGAGCTAACATATATTGTGAAAGCAAAAGAATATTTTGAGAATCAAACTCGGGGTTTCCTAGTTCCTACATCTAAAGCAATAATAACCATTGGATCAGATGCCCAACATTTGTCTAGAAATTTTTCTCAAGATATTTGAAAATTCAGTGGGGGCGACAACCCCCTGTGGGCCCTTAATGGGTCCACCCCTGGCTGCCTCCATTGCGATAGCCTCGGAGCATAGGGAAGCAGCAATCCAATTATCCCTAAAATTGTAGAATGCTACAATCAAACTAATAGAGCGAGTGCAAAGTGGATGCAATTCTAGGAACTTAAAAGTTGGCCATTATGGAACAAAAGATGTCGGAACTACAAGTCCATTCCTTAGCCACTCCTATATACCCACTTCCACTCAAAATATAATTTTGCACTTTCTTATTTATTAAATGGGGGTCTGCAATTTTGATGCAGAAATCACATTTCATGTCTAAGTTGTTGAAGCTATTTAAATAAATAAATTTATTATAAAGTCTACTTAAGCGATCTAAACATGCTTTAATCAACAAAATAACATTTAGATCAATGTGGAATAAATTGGATTGAAAAACGTACCTCCCGCCATTGTCGTTGTTCACACACTTTCTCAAACTTGTAGGTGGTGTTTAACTTCGGGTTAAGGCTCTTCTAAACCCTCTTTCTCATTGCTTAGATGGTGTATGCAGACTGAACGTGAAAATGAGCTTAGGAACCTTCCAAATGAATCTCAACGCCTTTAAAATGCTCTTCCCATCACAGAGCGGTTATGCACGTCCATGGGTGATTACCAAATATGATTTTAAATGTTGGGTTAACTACTTTCATAGTGGGATATGAGATATGTGGACCACTCTTAAGTTGGTTATGATCCAACATTCTCCCACTTGGTCCATATATACCATCATTCATCATAATAAGAAACATAATACATGAATCATAGTGATAGGTCCTCTAAAGCGAGTATTATCTTCCATGTATCACAGTATATCATGTCTCTTAAACACCAACTCGTATGACTTAATGAATAAACCCTATGTTTATTCAAGGTCCAAACTTAATGATATTTCGCAAGGTAAATGAATATACAAATATGCGCATAAATCAAATGAGAAAACATCGACTGAATAAGAGTTTCATTAAAACATCAAATGTACGTACAATAAAATTACATCACGGAACCAAGTCTCATTCTCGTGACATGATCCTTAAAATTCTTTGGTGGCATGCCTTTAGTCAAAGGATCAGCAATCATTAACTCAGTGCTAATGTGCTCAATGACCACTTTCTTCTCCTTAACACGTTCTCTAATGACTAAGTATTTAATATCGATGTGTTTATTTCGACTACCACTCTTGTTGTTCTTAGCCATAAACACAGCAGCTGAATTGTCACAGTACAATCTCAATGGCCTAGAAACTGAATCAATTATTCTAAGCACAGACATGAAACTCTTCAACCATACACCATGTGAGGTAGCCTCAAAACAAGATACGAACTCAGCCTCCATAGTGAAAGTAGCAGTCAAGGTCTACTTCGCGCTTCTCTAAGATATAGCTCCACCTGCAAGCATGAAAATGTAACTAGATGTTGATTTTTGTGAATCAACATAGCCAGCAAAGTCTGCATCCGAGTAGCCAACCACTTCCAGATTGTCAGTCCGTCTGTACATAAGCATGTAATCTTTGGTCCCCTGAAGGTACCTCCTCACTTTCTTTGCAGCTCACCAGTGGTCCACGCCTGGATTACTCTGATATCTTCCTAGCATTCCAATAGCAAATGCAATGTCAGGTCTGGTACAGACCTGAGCATACATTAGGCTTCCAATGGCTGAAGCATATGGAATGTTTTTCATCTGAACCTGCTCGAGCTCATTTTTGGGACATTGAGTTAGGCTGAACCTGTCATCCTTCAAAATGGGTGCTACACTAGGCGAACAGTCTTTCATCCGAAATCTCTCTAAAACTTTGTTAATATAGGTCTCTTGAGACAAACCTAAAATGCCTTAAGATCTTTCCCTATGGATCTTAATGCCAATGACATAAAATGCCTCACCCATATCCTTCATATCAAAGTTTTTTGAGAGGAATTATTTCACCTCATGTAGCAAACCCTTATCGTTTGTTGCAAGTAAAATATCATCCACATATAGAACAAAAAAATAAATCTCGCTCCCATTGACCTTCTGGAATATATAATGATCCATGACGTTCTCTTCAAAACCAAACGAAGTGATGAAGTCATGGAATTTCAAATACCATTGAAGGGAAGCTTGTTTTAATCCATATATGGTTTTATTAAGCTTACAGACCAGGTACTCACCATTACTAGAGGAAAATTCTTCAGGTTGTTTCATATAAACCTCTTCCTCTAGATCACTATTAAAGAACGTCGTTTTTACATCCATTTGGTGCAAGTCTAAATCAAAATGGGCAACCAATGCCATAATCACTCGAAGGGAATATTTCTTAGATACAGGAGAGAATGTCTTTGTGTAATCGATTCCTTTCCTTTGAGTGAATCATTTGGCAACGAGCCTTGCTTTATGTCTCTCAATGTTGCCTAGTGAGTCTTTCTGTGTATTGAAAACCCATTTATGTCCAATGGCTTTTACACCATCAGGCAACTTGACGAGATCCCAGACTTTGTTAGATGCCATCGAATCCATCTCATCTTTCATGGCTTTGTACCATAAACTTGATTCTTTACAATTCATGGCTTGTGAAAACGTTTCAGGATCATTTTCAACTCCAACATTGTAGTCAGACTCTTGTAGATACACAACATAGTCATTAGGAATCGCCGATTTCCTTATTCTACATCTTCTTAATGCTCCATCAATATTCTCCTGAGGAGCAGGATCATTTTGTTCGGCAGACTGTTCAATAGCTTCAGGCATCTACTGGATTAGGCTCAATAGCTTGTGGAACTTTGTGGACTGATCTTTCATTATACGTTTGTACTCGAGGTGTATTGTTAACGACAATACTCAGTCCATCGCTTGAAGTGGCACACTGAGCATCTGAATGATCTTTCTCAGGACAAATGCCCCGGGATTGATCGCTCCCACTAATCAAGTCATTTTCAAGAAATTTTGCATTTCTTGATTCCACAAACCTAGTGCTATGAGATGGACAGTAAAATTGTTAACAACAATACTCAGTCCATCGCTTGAAGTGGCACACTGAGCATCTGAATGATCTTTCTCAGGACAAATGCCCCGGGATCAATCGCTCCCACTAATCAAGTCATTTTCAAGAAATTTTGCATTTCTTGATTCCACAAACCTAGTGCTATGAGATGGACAGTAAAATCAGTATCCCTTAGACCTTTCGGCATATCCAACGAAATACCCACTTATGGTCCTAGGGTCCAACTTCTTTTCTTGTGGATTGTAGACTCTCACTTCAGACGGGCATCCCCAAATGCGTACATGTCGCAAAATCGATTTCCAACCCTTGAATAACTCAAAAGGTGTCTTTGGGACAGCCTTGGTTGAAACTCGATTTAATATATACGCAGCTATATTAAGAGCTTCAATCCATAAAGAGTGAGTAAGCTTGGAGCTAGCAAGCATGCTTTGCACCATGTCCAATAATGTTCGGTTTCTCCTTTCAGCTACTCCATTTTGGTCCGGAGAACCAGGCAAACTGTATTGGGCAACAATCCCATTCTCTCGAAGAAACCTCGCAAATGGACCAGTCGCTTGTCCACTCTCAGTGTATCTACCATAGTATTCTCCACCTCTATCGGATCTCACGATCTTAATTTGGTTACCACATTGTTTTTCTACTTCAACTTTAAATACCTTAAAAGTATCTAGTGCTTCATTTTTACTGTTAAGCGAGTAGAGATACATGTATCGTGAGTAATCATCTATGAAAGAGATGAAGTATTTATCACGGTATGCTTCCATATCTGGACTACAAATATTCGTGTGTATGATTTCCAATAATTCAGAGCTTCTCTTGGAACCCTTTTTCGACTTATTAGTCTGCTTTCCTTTAATGTAGTCTATACAAGTCTCAAAGTCTGTAAAATCTAGAGTACTAAGTACCCCATCATTCATCAACTTTTTAATTCTATCAATGGAGATGTGTCCCAATCTCCGATGCCACAACATAGAAGACTCTTCATTCACAACATATCGTTTAGTACCAATATTTTTATGAAGGTGCATGGTAGTATGGTTGTCATCGTTTTGCAAATTAATAAGAAAAAGACCATCAGACAAAATACCACATCCAATAACATCAGATTTATAAAATAAATTAAATCCAGAGTCTGAAAAGTTAAAGGAATAACCAACTGATACAAGTCTGGAAATTGAAATCAAATTCCTAGAAAAACTGGGAATATAAAAGGTCTTTTCTAAAATTAAAATGAAACCACTACTTAAAACCAATCTGCACGTGCCAATGGCCTCCACATGCGAGGGCATCTTATTTCCTGAATTGATGCTACGCTCACTTTCCACTGGTTTCTGCAGGTTTCACAAGTCCTGCAATGAATTGGTCACATGAATCATAGAACCAGAATCAATCCACCACGTGTTATGATTAACATCAATCATATTGGATTCATAACAAATAAGTGAGAGTTGAATGCATTTTTTGTCAAGCCACTTCATGAACTTAGAGCATTGCTTCTTAAAGTACCTCTTCTTCTTGCAAAAGAAGCACACAATCTCCTTCTTAATGTCCTTTTGAGGATGGATTTTTCCCTTCTCCTTGTCCTTGGCCTGATCTTTCTTCTTCTTTCCTGGAGTTGTCAAATATACCTTTTCCTTCTCACCTTCCTCCGTAATTAGTCTGCCCTCTTCTTGAACACACATGGTCAGCAACTCATTAATGGACCATTTATCTTTATGTGTGTTATAGGAGATCTTGAATGGGCCATATTGTTGAGGTAAAGTGCAAAGGATAAAGTGAACTAGGAATGATTCGGACATCTCAACTTCCAATGCCTTGGGTTGGGCTGCTATATCTCTCATGCGCATGATATGATCACGCACACCCTTAATGCCAGTGAGTTTCAAGGATGAAAACTGCATAATGAGGGTGCTGGCCATCGCTTTATCTGAAGTGACAAATTGTTTGTCAATGACCTTAAGCAAATCTTGGACTTTGTCATACTGCTCGACGGAGCCCCTAATACCAGCAGATATTTTCATCTTTATCAACATAATAGAGAGGCGATTAGATCGCTCCCACTTTTCATAAAGTTGAACTTCCTCTGGAGTGCTAGTAGCAATTACTGTAGGGGCTCATCCTTCCTTATGGCGTAATCAATGTCCATCCATCCCAAGTGAAGGAGAACTCTCTCCTTCCAGACCTTATAATTGTCCCATTTCAGCTCGGGAACATCACATTTCATATAAGAGAAATTAACAAGTTGACTTGCTGCAATAAATCAAACATTCATGCTCGTGTTACAAATTTGAAACTAAAATAACATATGACATGTTTTACCAATGTAAAAACATGCAAAACACAAATCTAGTGACATAAAACTTGCCTGTGGACTAAAGTTCTAATTCAATTAGATTTGTCTTAACTCCACAATAAAACTATCAAATTATGTTCCATTTTCTAATTCCTGTGGGCAAATTAGAAAATATAATTTGATATTTTATCCTAATTAATCACACATAATACGATAAAAATTCCTGTGGGATAAGATTTACCATATCAAGTATGATTAATCACAATTAATATTTATTCTCCAAATGTGATCCCAAATGAACCTTAATATATAATTTCAATTAATTAAAGATTCTGTGGCTATTCCTTAATTAATTAAAATTATATGGATCACCAAACATTAACTAAATTCTTAGGCTCAAACTATTGCTAAACCATAAGCAATACAGTCGGACAATAATGTACTAATATTCAACTTAAATATTGCATGAATAAATTAATAAACTAGCACATAAATATCCACATTAAATTCATAAAGAGCCATTCATTAGAATTATTTTTAATGTGTAAAAATTGTTTAACCTAATAATGTATGCATAATAGACTACAAAATTTATACATACAAAAGAAGAAGAAAAATTCGGATGGTACATGTGCAGGTTCAAATTTTATTAAACTAATAATAATATTAAACAATCAAGTTGGCAGCCTTATATCCCTTTGAATACAAGTTGGCAACCTTTATACCATTTCATGCAAGATTATGTACCTTTATTCCATGCAAGTGGGTCTCCGGTTAGAGCTAATGGTTAAAATAAAACCATTTTTTGTACTTTGTAATAATTAAAAGACAAGGAAGCCTACATCTCTGCATGCAAACAGGTACATAATCTGCCAACTATCTCTGCATGCAAACAGGTCTGAAAATATTGTAAAAGACAAGGAAGCCTACATCTCTACATGCAAACGGGTACATAATTTGCCAACTATCTCTGCATGCAAACAGGTCTAAAAATACTGTATAGCCACCTTTTTTTTTTAATGTCGTCTTCAACCTCCTGCCGGGTCGAAACGACTCGGTTCCAACCCAAATGAAAAATCCGGTCATATCTCATGATTTCGACCACCAAATTTTGCAAATTTTATATCAAAATTCTCAGAAATCAATTTCCTAATGACTCCTAATCTCAGTTTCCATAAAAACGACCAAATCGAAAACCATGTTTTTCTACAGAGAGTGTGCAAGTTGAGAACAAACAAGGCAGAGGCAAAACGAAAGCTCTGATACCAAATATAAAGTCTACTTAAGCGATCTAAACATACTTTAATCAACAAAATAGCATTTAAATCAATGCGGAATAAATTGGATCGAAAAATGTACCTCCCACCATTGTCGTTCACACACCTTCTCAAGCTTGTAGGTGGTGTTTAACTTCGGGATAAGGCTCTTTTAAGCCCTCTTTCTCACTACTTAGATGGTGTATGCAGACTGAACGTGAAAATGAGTTTAGGGACCTTCCAAATGAATCTCAACGCCTTTAAAATGCTATTTCCATCACAGAGCGGTTATGCACGTCCATGGGTGATTACTAAACATGATTTTAAATGTTGGGTTAACTGTTTTCATAGTGGGATATGGGATATGTGGACCACTCTTAAATTGGTTATAATCCAACATTTATACCTACACTGCGAGTTATGGTCTTGCTCGTGGAAAAAAGCGTCTACAAGGAGCTTGAGAATGGCGGAGAAAGGCTTCGAGCGAGCGATCTTTCTATCCGTTTGGGTTGCATGCCCAAGGCAATGCGGCCTTGTTATGTGGGCATTGGGCACTAATGGAGATTATAGTGGTGGAGTCGGGGTTCATAATTGCAAACAACGAGTATTTTGCTAGGGCTCTTACGACATGGCAATTTAAGTGTCTAACTTATGGTTTTTCAAGTTAATTAAATCATTTATCACCAATAATTACCTATGTTTACCACTTGTTCACTTGAAAATAAAAAATAAAAAATCAGATAACCACTCACTTTTACAAAACTTAATCCATCTATCTCTCACTTTAATTTCATCCATCCACCAATGAAAAAAAGTCCACATGGTGAATGGAAATCCCACATGATAACAAACGAACATGGACAAAATTAACGGCTTTCCTTCCTCCCTCAAACACACGACTTCTTCAACCCCGTCATCAAAACTCCAATTTTACCGAAGGATTCTTCCCTAAATCAGACCCCGTCGGCCACTATGCAGGTCACTGGAGTCACTTCCGAAGCACCATTGTTGAGCTTTTGTCAACAGGCTGCAAAAAGGGACCAAGCAAGTTTTTGATGTAGATTCACAAAGTAACGGTATGTCTTGGGTGGCGTTGGCATTTGAAGGCGGCAGGCCATTCGAATGGTCTCAAAACTGAAGTTCGACAGCCCGTCAAGTTTGGTGAGGCCACGAGACTTGAGCAAGCATTTGAAGTTGTATTCTATGTCTCATCCGCTCAGGGGCGGACTCAGACGACTTGGGTTAGGGGGTCAAAAATAAAATTTATGGAGTATTTTCTAATAATTAAAAAAAAAAAAAAAACTGAACAAAATTTTTTTCCCCCAAAATCTAGAGGGTCAATTGACCCTATAATCCCCCCTTCAATTCCACCCCTGCATCCGCTTGAAACCTTTATTAGACTCCATCTCCATCACCATGGAATCCTCGTGAGTCTAGTCCTGATTTCTACTCCAATATTATCTTATCCAATCTTGATATAACACCTTGACCGCTCAGCATTGCCTCACATCGAATAATATTCTGAAGAACGTGATCCCTATTCTAATTTCTCCGAGCCTGTCATGAGTATCTTTATTTTATTTTTATGTTTTTCAACAGAAATCATATTTTAAAAATAAATAAATAATTAAACAAATGATCAATGGAGAATTTTCAATCCTGTCCCACCTCTTGAAAATTCGGACAAGGTGATGATGGTAATGATCGTCTTGACCTTGCCAACAACGTAAACATCCCTGGACTAAGTATATAACTCAACTATAAACTTGATTAATCTTGACGTCATTATTTTAGAAAAAAGTCTTCTAGGATCCAAATTGACGTCGTTAATTTTTTTTCATTTTTTCCTTGTCTTGTTTTTATCAATGTTTTTTTTGTTTATTTGATTTCAATATATAAGGGGAATATTGCCTTGTTGAACAAATTGTTAACTAGTTTATTATTAAAAAAAAAGGGTAAAATTATCTACCTAGGACCAAAGTGCTACCAAAATAAAAGGTTGAGGATGTAAACATTACCTCTTAAAGGTCGAAAGTACGAGTGCAATAATATCAAAGATTTTTAGACTAGAATGTGCTTATTGGGGTAAATTTTAGTAGAAGTTCTCAATCTTACAAATTAAAGTATGTATTCGACCTTGAAAATAAAAAAAAACATTTACCATTGAAACATTGACCCCCATAGGTCATAGATATTAAAAAAAAAAAAACAGCATATTATTATTTTATTATTCTTAGTTTTTTTTAAATTATTTATTTATTTATTTTTAAGTAAAACTATGAGCAGATAAATAATCGAGGATAATTATATTCATGTCATAATTTTTATTTGGGTTAATTATATGAATGGTCACTGAACTTTGTCCTATTTACTACTTAGTCGCTGAACTTAAAAAAGTAACTCAATGGTCACTGAATTTCGTCAAGTATTACTACTTCATAACCGAACTTTAAAATGCATCTCAATGGTTACCAAACTTTGCACAATGTTACCCATCTGTCACTCAAATGGAAAAATCCGTTAAGTCCAACAAATGGCGTCAACTTGAGTGACGGATGGTAACACGGTACAAAGTTCGGTAACCATTGAAATGCATTTTAAAGTTCAGTTATGAAATAGTAACACTTAGCGAAAATTAGTGACCATTGAGTTACATTTTTTAAGTTCAGTGACTAGGTAATAACATAGGGCAAAGTTTAGTGACCATTAAAATATGTATTTAAATTAAATTATTAAGCTCTTGTTTGAGTCTCATTCTTTAAAAAAAAAAATCTTAAACAGTGATTTGACATCATTCAATATTACATTTTTCAATAAAATAATATTACACGCAAATTCAATTTTTTTTTTATTTTTTAACTATACATTTCTCATCAATATACTATTCAGAAATTCATTATATCCCTCAAAATAGGGATCAAACAAGGACTAAATTTCTCAAATTGACATCTATGAAAGAACAAATCACAGAAAATGAAGGGTAAAAAGAGGAAACAGGAAATCAAATACCTATAAATTAAATAAAAATATAATTGTCGCTAATATTCATCCATCATGGTGAAAAAGTACGTTTGATTTTTAGATTAACTGGTATCAGTTCACCGTATATCAAACTCCACATAAATAGATTGAAAGAGAAACAGTTGGAACACTAAAATAAATTGACAAAGAAAAATTAAATAAAAGTACAAAAATGTTCGAATAGTGCAAATGTAGCTGAGGTCGATTTGATTTTTCAATTATGTTACTACTTAGTCACTGAATTTAAAAATGTAACTCAATAGTCACTGAGCTTTGCCAAGTGTTACTATTTTATAACTGAACTTTAAAATGTATCTCAATGGTCGTCGAACTTTGCGCCGTGTTACCCATCCGTCACTCAAATTGACGCTGTTTGTTGAACTTAACGGATTTTTTTCATTTGAGTGACGGATGGGTAACACGGCGCAAAGTTTGATGACCATTGAGATACATTTTAAAGTTCGGTTATAAAGTAATAACACTTGAAGAAGTTCAGTGACCATTGAGTTACATTTTTATGTTTAGTGACTAAGTAGTAACATAAAATTGCACTTAAAATTCTTAATCTTTATTTTTTAATTCCTCTCAAAGAACTTTGCACCACATTTTAATTGCACTTAAAATTCTTAATCTTTATTTTTTTTAACGCTTATATCCCTAAAAAAATTTCATATCATTCTTATTCTCAAACTTTTTATTAGTTAATACATTTTGTATTTGATAATAGTTTTATATTTAAAAGTCTGTTGAAATGACGTAAAATAACTTATTTTTCATCATACTTTTAAAAAAATATAAAAGTGTGAAAAATATTTTTTCCTCATTTTAAAGCATGAACATGAAATATTTTGGTATAAACTATCATCAAGGGTGAGATGTACTAATTAATGGAAGGTTGAAGATAATAATTTAAAAAAAAAAGGAAATAATTGCTATAATAAGTAAATATCGAGAAGCTTAATTGTAATTAAAATATAATAAATTAAATAAAAATTATGGTGACAATATATGAATATAATCACCAATAAGTCAAAGGGTACTTGTTTCTAGATCCATATATAGACTTATACATAGAGCAACCTTCTTGTTTTAAATTTTTAATTGAACCAAGACTTCTTGATAATATGGGAACTTGAAATTCAAGTTTTAAATTTTTAATCACATAAATCTCTTTTAACATGGGTATAATGGGCAATCGATTGACTTAGTTAATATTTTGATGGCTAATTATATTCACAAATTATAATTTAGTTGCATTTAAGGTTCTTAATTCTTACTCATTTTATGTCTAAAAGTCCACTGAAATAGCACAAAAAAATTTATTTTTCCATCATTTTTAGAAAAATGAATACATTAAAAGTGCAAAAAAACTATTTTTCTCTCATTTCAAAACATGAAAACAAAATATTTTGATATAAATTATTATCAAGGACAAAACGCACTAATTAATGCAAGGTTGAAAATAAGAATTCAATGAAAAAAAGTTGAGAAAATAATTTCTACAAAGAGCAAAGATTAAGGAGCTTAACTACAATTAAAATGCGGTGTATCGAATACAAATTGTGGTGATAATATAATCACCCTATTTTGATATGATCAACGGTACAATTCTAGAACTTTAATTATTTTTATAATTAAATTATGGTCTATTTCTTGAGCTACCGAAGGAGTCTAAAATCCAAGATCTAACAATCGGACTCAATCTATTTAACTTAGGCTGTCGAGTCCAATTATTAATGTGACGGACTAAAAGTCCAAGACCACACTCTCAAATTACATAAAATTACAAAAGTAATATTGTTTCAATTTTCTTCTATTTACGTCCATTTGACTTGTTAGGCAAGTATTACTCAACGGGACATCGAATAATTAGTATATGACCAAAAATGAACATTTGCCATTTCTAATTATCATTTCATTTAAGCTTGCATTTTCTTCTAATTTTTTATGCGAATAAACGACATAATCAATTTAGCCATCGCGGAATACTAATATCATATTACAAAAATGAACCCGTACTCACTACTTCGATTCATATAGCTCCCAACTTATCGATATATTTGACCATGAAGAACATAGGTTAATCGCAACACGATTGATAAATCACATAAGCATCTCCAATTACCGGAGAAAACTGCTTACGTACAAATATTCCCGGACATTCTTGTACAAAAATTCCAG
>NC_036240.1:3624580-3629050 GCF_002742605.1 Olea europaea var. sylvestris
ACTCATTGAATCCACTTTATTACTTGTTAACGAACCGTACACTTGCGGTGGTTTAAAATCGAAAGAAATAATTTCGCGAACAATATGCAACCTCCATCCACCCTGTACAGTGCGAGCGCCTCTCTGCTTGTTTGGGTTCAGTTTTTGATTGTGAGGGAATTGTTCCACGATATTTTAACTGGAACCAATGCCAAGGCTGGGGTTAAAATATATGCTCCCCAATTTTTTGCTCGCCAACTTGGTTTAGGCCAAACTTGGTCTGTTCCTCCTTGCTACTCTAAAAATTTGACAGATCGTTTTCACACTATTAATAAGGTAGAAGCACAAGCTGTAGATGCTCGCAACATTCTTTTGACGAGCAAATTTTCATTAGCACCTTTCAATTCTAGCTGTGCCGTCCATCATCTTTTTGAACAGCTCTGGCCATCAGTAAAACGCAAATTGTTTGCAACTGATGCTAATCGTGCCTTCCATTTACTGGATTAGCCAAACACTTCCTCTACTTCTCCTATTTTGGTCACCCCTGTGTCCATAGGAATCCTTCCTCCCCTACTCGCACTAAATATCCTATCTGTCCATCTGCTTTTCCACCTGCCAAGGCTACTGCAGCTAAAGGTGCCTTAAGCCGCAAACGGCCAGTTTCAGCATCTCCCATTTTGCGGGATGATAATGATGATGATGACGATGCTCCTCTCATCATTAGGAGAAAGGTAATTGAATTTGTTTATTCACAAACATATTTTTCTATGTACTAATGGTTTACCTGAATTTCTCAGAAAAATTCAGCCTCTCCTTCGAAGGCTTTGGTTTTGGCAACTCTTGCTTCATCATCTTCTGCTAAAGCTGCTTCGTCCAAATCAGCTGATGAAGGGACCATGCTTAAAGAAAAACCCTTAGTCCCGAAATCTTCATCACAACCAGTAGGAGGGCCACCTTCTTCCCAGGATGTCGACCCCCCAAATGTCGACCCAGAAGGTAATACATATTTTGATGTTTTACATTTGCTTGTGTTACTGGTTTCTGATTCGTTGCTTCTTAAATTATGTAGAGGCTCCCATGGGCCTGCCCGTTGTGGCAGAGTCTTCTCGTCCATTTAATGGGAAGTCCCCACAGGTGGTGGAGCCAACTGGTGATATGCCTGAACTTCCCAAAATTGCTGATGAGGTAATATTTTGCTTCACTTTCATATTCGCTTCGTTTATTGTAGTGAAAGTCCTCAATATTGGCATTTTTCTTTGTAGGGTACTGATGACATTGTGCGTTTCATCCAGGACTTGTTCACTTCCTGGGGACAAGTCAAGACGTCTCGCCCTACTTCAACCAATCATCCTTCTGCTTCATCTTCTGCTTTTTTGGAGGAAAATATGAAGTCTCTAAAGTAGTCTGTACTTGAGTATGTGTCTTTTATGGACATGGATATCGGCCAAGCTAATGCTACTAAACATAAGGATAAGTTTGAGCTATTGAGTGCGAAATTGGCTCAAGCACTTACACTTTCGTCGCTCAATGTTTCTGCTGACTTTAAAGCGACATTGAAGGTTGTCCACTCTGACATCCTCTCCTTGCTAGCTAAAAATGTTGAATTGAAGGCCAGGAGCACTCAATATCTTCGTGCTGCATCTAAAAGAGAGTCTTTGCTTCTAGAGATTAACAAAGTCGAGGATGAATTGAAAGAAATCTCTTCCGACGTTATGATCAAAGACTCTTTGATAATAAGCTCGACTGCAGAGATGAAGGAGTTTCAAGCAAAGATGAATGACTGTAGGGCAAGAATGACTGCTAAAAAGCGTAATGCTTCCCAAGGAATTAAACGAACCAAGTCTTTGGTTGAGCAGTATAAAAAGCTGGAGATTGATGACGATTTTGTAACTGAATTAAATGTCGCTTCTTCTCAACAGAGCGAAGATTGGGGAAGATTTAGGGAAAGAATACGTTCAACTTGGGGTGAATTGTAATTAAGACATCCAATGCCTTAACTTTCATTTTGTAATTTTGCACTAATTGTCATTTCTAATTTTGAATGTAACAGCAGTTATCGTCATTAATGAACGACTATTTTATCTATTTGCGTATTAATTGACGTTGTCCTTAATCGTCAACCCCCCAAGCATTTAATTGCTTTATACTAAGATTCATGTACATTCTTTCTTGATATTCCCATCTCTTTTCCCAAGACTTTGGGCCATTTGATTTCAGTTATTAGGCACGAATGTGGCCGTTCATATTCTGCCTTTTCATGCCATCGTCTGGCATCTCAACAATTGATCTAAAATTTTCGTCTTTCATATAAATAGATCATTTGATCCGCCCATTTTGCTATCTGTTTCGATGTCACCTTTGGTATGGGAGATATAGGAAATAGTCTTTGGCCAGCAAAGGTCTTCCCATCGTCTCCATATTCTTTATAAGAAGTTCAATGATGGAAGACGATTTTTGAGGATGCCTTTCAAGCCACTTCGCTTGCTGAGAGTGTTTCTCAGTCTCCTTACCCGTTATTACAGTAATGCGATTAGGCAGACGATTTGAGGGTGCTTTTCTTTCTTTTTGCTTGTTGAGAGTGCTTCTCGACCCCTCTGTCTGCCCTTGCAGCAGTGCGATCAGGACGGCGATCAAGGCCGATTCACCCTCTTACTTGGCGATCGATCGAGAAATTAGTTTGCTGTCAGTTGTAGCTCATAGAGCATTTAGTATTTTGTATCTCACAATTTGTAATGAATATTTGATAACAAAGGAATTTATTTGAATGTATTTCGTTCTTACCTTATTTATCTACGATCGTTCAACGTAATTATATTGATTACGCTTTTATTTGTTCACTTTCCCATAAGGAAGGAACATACTTTTTTAAATATTTGCCATTAATGAACGTCATGTGCTTGGTGCCATCTAAATCTTCTAAATGATAGGCTCCATTAGGTAACACACTATTTACTTTATATGACCCTTCCCAATTGGGTGACCACTTCCCATACTTTGGATCCTTGCTATCCAAAGGGAATACTGTTTTCCAAACCAATTCGCCCAGACTAAATGACTTGGCTATAACTTTTTTATTATAAAACTTAGCCATCATTTGTTTTTGAACTTACAATCTATCTAAGACGTCCAACTTTAATTCGTCCAACTCTAATAAGTTTTGAACTAGTGATTCGGTATACTCACCATCACTTAACTTATATTGCAAACACACTCTGATTGATTGCACATTGATTTCCATAGGCAAAACAGTCTCATGTCCATAAGTAGTTGAAAATGAGTAACTTTGGTACTTGATCGAGATGACGTCCTATAAGCCCATAAGGCCTTGTTTAGATATTCATGCCAATTTTTGACATTTTCATCTATTATTTTCCTGATGATATTTTTTAGAATCTTATTAGAAGATTAGGCTGTCCGTTGGATTGAGCGTAATATGGTGTGGAGTTCACTAACTTAACTTCAAACTTGCTCAAGAATTCCATCACTTGATCTCCATTCAAAGAAGTTTCGTGATCTATCATCAAGTTTGTGGAATCCCAAATCTATAAATAATATGATCACTGATAAATTCTATAACACTCTTTTGGGTGATCTCCTTTAAAGGTATTGCCTCTACCCACTTAGTAAAAAAATCAGTTACAACTATAACAAATATCGTCTGGCATCTCAACAATTGATCTAAAATTTTCGTCTTTCATATAAATAGATCATTTGATCCGCCCATTTTGCTATCTGTTTCGATGTCACCTTTGGTATGGGAGATATAGGAAATAGTCTTTGGCCAGCAAAGGTCTTCCCATCGTCTCCATATTCTTTATAAGAAGTTCAATGATGGAAGACGATTTTTGAGGATGCCACCATGCTTTTGGCACGCTAGACAACTCTTCGCATATTGAACACATGATTCTCCCATCTTGGGCAAAAAATATCCATTCCCAATAATTAACCATCTCATCTTTTGGCCAACTTGATGAGCTCCACATATCCCTTCATGCACTTCAGCCATAATTGTTTTGGCTTCTTGCAAACTTACACATTCTATTAATATACCATCAGAGCGTTTCTTAAACAACTCTTCATCTATCAATGTATAGTTTAGCAAATGCAACTTTATTTTTCTACTACCTCCTTTATGAGGTTCTTTAAGGAACCTTTTAATCTCTACCCTCTAATCTACTGCATCTCCATCTTGTATGCAATGAATTTCAATCTTTCTCGCCCTTCTTTGGACTACGGGCAATATTACTCCATATTCACAAGTAGATTTCCAATTTAATGTCTTTGAATACCTTGAGGCCATCTGGGCCAACTCATTTGCTATGTCATTATATATCCTATTAACACATTGAAGCTCTACTTTGTCGAATTCTTCCAACAATTCTTGGGCGATTTCATATTGACTTATAATGGAATCACTTTGGCACTTAAAATCACTGATCAATTGGTGAATTACCAAGTGAGAATCGCCTCTAACAATCACATTCTTTATCT
>NC_036240.1:3633020-3736407 GCF_002742605.1 Olea europaea var. sylvestris
GCCAAATCGGCCAAAGTAACTTCAAACTCAGTCTTATAAAACTGAGCATGGAACAATTGCTCTAATTGTTGCCATGTTTGAACAGAGTTCGCTGGCAAATTGATGAACCAGGAGAAATCTACTCCTGTTAATGAACTATGGAACAACCTCATTTTATGGTAGTCGGTTACTTCACCACTTTGCAGTGTGAATCGTCCTATGTATTCTAGAGTAGACATCTCTTCTAAACCGGTAAATAATGAGAATTCTGACACTTTATACCCTCTAAGCCATGGATATGCTTGGTCTACCCAATCAGGATATGGTTTTGTGTAAGTCGGCCTAATGACAGGACATACCCTAAAAGCCATTTGATCCTGTACTATTTCCATAATTTGATTTCTTAACATGACGTTGGGGTCGTATGGAATTCCTACAGGTTGGTTGATCGGTTGATTTGTCTGAGGCCTGATGTTTGGTCCTTGGTTGGCAACAAAGTTGCCATGAGTTGGGTCATTGTTACCATTAACCTGAATATTTATTCCATCATTAACACGTGGGGTATTCTGTCCATTATTTAGGACATTGTCTCTTACATTTAGGTTACCCTGAAGTTAGATGTACCATTACCACTATTCCGATTTGGCATTACACCATTCCCTGGTTTGAAGTAGACGGACCAAAAGGTGGTTCTATCCCTTGATTTGGACTTAGGACTGGGGAATTATGTCCTACAATTGTTCTAACTTAAAAGTGACTTGCAATAGGCACAACTGGCTGACAAATTTGGCCTACTAACTTATACATTATTTCATTTAATGTATTCAATTGTTTGACCATGTTGTCATAATGTGCATTCCCATTTTGGGTAAATCTTTCCATATTATGAATATTTCGTAGATTTACCTGTTCAGTGACATCCTGTGTGAGTTCTCCAAGCAATGCACGCATGGTTCGAAGACTCAACTCTGTCATTGGTTCGTAACGACTGTGACTACTCTGACTCTGTCCCTCTGTTCGTAGAGAGCTTTGCTACTCCTCATATCGCTCGATCACAGATTGGACTCCTCCCTGACTTGCTGCTTCCTTATCAGATTTGTGAGGCATATTGTTTTACTTTTTGTATCCTCAACACCAAACACCAAGGTCCCACTGGGCGTGCCAAATTGTTTCGTGCGAGTAGTCGCTAACAATTAAAAAAGGGATCAGACGATTGTGTAAGGAACGGACCTCTTGAGACAAAGTCCCAAAAAAGGGTATTTTATTGATGATAATTTACAATTGGAAATAAACAGAATACCTCCAAGGGGCACAAGCACACGAGTACTAAAAGAAGTGTTTAAATTTAAATTAAGAAACTAAAATTACATATTCTCTATTTGAGAGTGTTTGATTTCGCCCTTTTCTCTATGTCTTCTCTTTCTTTTTATATTCCCTTGATAATTTTCTCGTGGCAAACCGCTTGGAAATTGCGTAATTGCTTTATAAGTACCTACTTTCTTTATGGTGGTTAACTTGTCGTGGAACTGCCGTCTCTAACTGCTACCATTACTCTTTGTCGTTCAACCGCCTTCAACTGGGCTCCTTGAATTGTGGAATGTGATAAGATTACTCAATAACTGCTATTCTGGATAACCATAATATTTTATATTTGTTAAGATCCTGGGCGATTCGAAAGTTTGGGCGAGAACGGGGTCATCGCTCTGGGCGACCGTAAGGCATTCCATTCGCTCAGATTCTGGGTGTCTTGCAAGTTTGGGCGATGATATTACTATGTTCGTGGGCTTCCACTGCATTCATCAATAATCGTGTTTGGATCTTTATCTTGAACTCCCCAGTTGGGTTTCACTCTTTGGGCTATTTGATTTGGACTGCACTTTTAGTGTGTCAACAATAATTTGCAGAAAAAATGCATACACAGTCATTTGCCAAATATAACATGAACGCAAAAAATTACATAAATTGAATTTTCAAATTTTTTAACATTGTACCGTTGGATTACGAAGATCTTGTAATCTAGTCATAAAGTTTATAAATCTGATTACATATTGTGATTGCAAAATTATCGTAATCCAAAGGTACAATAATGCTATTTGTAATTGCTCATTGCAGTAATTATCTTATGTGGAACACACATAGCAAGTAGTTATTTAATAGATAAGTTAATAAAAAATTATCGCATTAATGTATCAAATAATTACTTGTCATGTGTATGTCATATAAGATGACTATTGCAGTGAACGATTGTGAATAACATTATTCTATTAAAAATTCGATATATTGGATTTATTAAAAGATGTAATTTGCCATAAAAGCGTGTATATATATATATATATATATATATATATATATATCAGATACACGTATGTGCACATATATATATAAATTTTCATTTTTGTGCTCTCCCTCGCTTACTCACAAGTGAGTGGCGAGTCAACACACAACACAGGCACACGCACACTACGCGGGAGTGGAAACTGAAAATAGAAACGGCTCTCTGCTTTTCAAAAGTGGGTGAAACGAACGCCTTTCAATTTCAGGCATTAGGGTTTTCTGGCGTTCTCTATCTCTCTTAGTAAATTCTCATGTTGTATCATTTTTCCATTTCAAGTTCAGGTTAGTCAATCTTTATTTTATTTATTTATTTATTATTATTATTTTTTGTGATATTAGTCCTAATAATGAAGCGGTTATTCACCTTTTTTCTTGGTTTATTATTAAAACGATTTTAAGAATTTTTCCAGGAAATTTCCCAAAAGGTGAAACTCTGAAGTTTCTTTGATATATTCCAACACTTCTCTTTTTCAGAAATCATTAGCTAATTTGAATTTTATGTGCTGAAGCGAGGAAACTGACGATTGCTGTTAATTTTCATAAAATCTTTAAGAAGTGAAGGTTCTTGATTCTCGATGGAAAATTTCGCCCCGGAAATACTCGGGATAAGCTCCGATGAGGAGGCCGGTTTTGGGGAGACCAGAAAAGAAGGTTGTGATGACGCTTGGGATGTAGAAAACCATGATTGGTTATCGAAGCTATTAGCCGAGGTGGACGCGAATACAGTTGATTCCGATGATGCAATGGTTGTAAGAGAGGCTATTCCGGTCACGGGAGAATCAAACATACTACCTTTGAAGCCCACTGCAAAAATTGAGGATTCTGACGACGATGATTGTGTGATTTTGGATGGCGACCCGGATAAGTTGTTGGCAGTTAAAGATGGCAGAGTCAACATTGATGATTCAGATGATTTGGTGGTTATTGCAGAAAAGGGTCAGGTATTTGATTTTATATTATTTTTTCCACGTTCTTTTTGAGGCAAGAAAGTTGGTGCATTCGTATTGATTATTTAGATGCAATGTTTAGTTTTTTTGTTTTGTTTTTTTTTTTTTTCAGATAATTTTAATTAGTTCAAAGTTGATAAAACTAAGTTGGGAAAATTAAACCAACGAGGAGCTTTTGCAGTGTCGCTCTTTAATATGCATTCATCTAGTTTATTTAATCTATTTGTTTAAGCTTGCTCTGCGGTGAAGGTAAGACAACCGCATTATATTTTTCTATTTACTACTTTAAGATAATGAACTTGTTGATGTGGTTGCGAACGATTGCATATGTAGCTATGAACCAAACAAGATGATGAAAAATAAGGAAGCTCATCACAAATTTATGGAGAATGAGGGTTATAATTGACTTCAAATAATTTGCAGCTCAGCTTCAGTTGGATATCATGAGATTTGAAAGAAGGAAGCTGACGTGTTTTATTGACACAACCAAAATGCAAATGTATATTTTATGAACATCATATCTAAACACAAGTGAAATAATTGTTGATTTAATGTTTCCTTAAGAGGATAATATGAAACGGTTGGACTTCTTTAGGATGTGGGTTTGCAGTGTTTATCCATTGGCTTTTATAAGATCACTTCATCTTACTCGAATGTCATGATTGATTTGAGCTGTACAGCTTGTTTGACTTTACGTGTTTGATTTCTTTAATTCAATGAGTGTTGTGCATTACAATTTTTTAGTTATTTAGTCTTCGCAAAGAATGAATTGTAGTAATATGTTGGCACATCTTACTCATTGTGAATTGAGACAATTTTAAATGGCACATCTTGTCTTCTTCTTTTTCTCTAATGGATCGTTTCAGATTCAGTTCTTAGATTATCTTCATTTTTCTAGACTTAAATGCATGGTTAGTGTTGCCCGTGATTATTATTTTTATCACATAGGATCCAAGAGCCTTGTTCTTCTTCATTTTAATGTAGTATTATTTAACATTTGCTTAGTTCTGTTAAAATCATTTCCACCTTACAAAAAAATTGACTTACTGTTTGGTTTAGTTGTATGAGATGTTGTTTGACATTGCTTATCATAGGTTGCATGCAGAGACTTTCCTCACCCGCGGCATCTTTGCGCTAAATTTCCATTTGCTTCTACTCCCCACGAGAGGCGTTGTGACCAGGTAATTTTCCAGATTATAGCTCTTGCCTCTTTAAATTTTCCTTAGCATTTGGTTTGAGTACAAATGCTACATTTTGATTTCTACTTATAATTTCAGTGTCACTGTTATGTTTGTGAGTCAATTGCTCCATGTTGCCTTTGGGGAACTGGCATTTCCAGTCATGACCATTGTCATGCTACTGAAAAAGAGGAATTCTGGAGAGCTCAGAGGAAAAGCTTGAAGAACAGTGATAATGTGTCACCTGTTACTGTTCTTCGTAGCGTTGACAATACTTCTTTTTTGAGAGGACTTTCACGAACCACTCAAGTTCTACCATCAACTCCTTTACCACCCAATTATCGCACGTTAAATATCAGAAACCAAGGCAGAAATCAGCCACCCGGATTTTCTGTTCCCAGAAGTAGATTTCAACCATATTTGGTTGCACAACAGTTGCAAAATACATCCAATAACAATGGTAACTTAAGTGTTAGAAATCGAAGTGTTTGGAACAGTGTCCCTCGGGTCAAACATACTGGTGCAGTGTTTAAAAGGAATGGACATTTTGGAGCTTCAGCAAACAACAACTGCAGGTATAACAATAGCGATTATGGGTCTAAAATCTCTGGAGATCCCTTTCTGAAGGATCCGGTACTAAATAGCTACAGTAGCTCCAATCAGCCAACAATGCGGAGCAGCACTGCTAATACTGTGTATTCCCAGCTCGGAGTGTCTGTTCCACCAAACATGGGAGGTTTTTATTCAAACTGCGTACCTTCTCAACCTCAAATGTCCCCCCAACCATATTCAAGCTACTTAGTTACAAATTCAGTGCGTTCTCAACCCCAATTGCCTTCTCAGCCCTTCCCTGCTAGCAACTTGGTTACTGTATTGCCTTCGCAATCGCAGGTAACACCTCAATTGAATGTGAGAAACAATACTGAAAACTCGTTTCTCTCCCAGTCCCAATTGGTCTTTCAGCCTCAAGGACCTGCTGCACTTTTGCAGACCCGACTGCCCAAGCAACCCAACATAGGCAGTGGCTTTCAAAATCATTTGCATTCTCAGTCCCTCAAAACCTCCCAGCCCAACATGGTTAAGGCCTATGAAAGACATTCGTCCTCACTACCTAAAACACATAGTTACCCCGAAATTCTATCAAATGATGATCAATATATTTTCCAGCAAGGGGATCGAACTGAAAGTGGTTTTAATACAAGTTGCAGTGATTTTGGTTGTAATTTTGATGCCTGTCTCAGCCGTTGCAACTATCAACAACTTTCTGTTGTTGGTTACCAACATCACCATGCTGCACCTTCGCAGCAAAGTGTACCAAGAGAAGATGATTCCCATCATCAAAATGGACCACAGGAAAATGAATGTTTTCAGCAATTTGAAGCACTAGCAGAAAATTGCTCCCTCACAGATGATATTGGTTTCCCATTTTCTTGAAATATAAATTGAGACGCATTGGACTTTCACTTTGATAGTTGGATGTTTGAGAATCAGTCTTCATTAAGAGCTTTGGAAGTTCAGTTCCTATGCCTCCTGGATTTAATGCGTTCTCCACTGAATAGTGCAGGTATTTGGTTTGATTTCTAAGTTTATGCTGAACAACCTCCTCTAAAAGCTTAAATGATGGATAACATCAGGAACTGATTTCCCTAAATTATACAATTTACTTCAAGAAAAAAATTTGGAAAACTATTGTTTCTGGTGAATTTTGAGAATAGTCGGGTTCTATCTTTTAGTACTCTAATTTTGTATGTAAGGCGCATAAATTTCCCTCCTGTCAATGTTTTTATACAGAAGAGTCCCTTTCATACATGCTTTTGATTCAAATCCTTGGTTTGAAAGTTCTATTTATATTTGCTAAACTATGTATACCTTCAATGTAAGTTATTGCTAATATGTAATTTGTTTTCGATGAACCCGTTGCAGATATTTCTTTTCCTACTTTCCTAGAAAATATTTTAGGATATTCTTAATTGTTATCTCTTATGGGACTCCTTGCAACCAAAAATGCAGTACTAGGCTAGCTGAATTGTTGCTAATTCAAAGTTTATTAGAATGAAATTCTCTTTATATGTGGAATTTCATACAAAACAATAAAATGTTTTACTACCATGTTGTCCTTGCTGCATTTTGTAAATTGGAATGTGAGTGAGTATATGGGGAAATTTTTATATTAGAAATAATGCAGTTACTAAATATGTTTACATAGCTTTGGATTACTTTTGTTATGTGTAGAATTTGTTTGCTGTTTCTTTTTTTTTTTCTTTTCTTTTTTTAAATTATTTATTATGTTTTGTTTTAATAAGTTATTTAAGGAGTTTTATTATACTAAAGTTCAATACCATTTCTTGTTGGACTGTAGAATTATATTTTGACTAGGATTGAGTTTAGAGTTTACGAATATCAGAATTTATAAATTGTTAGTTGTAAAGTTCAGCCTTTGGATAGTGGGTTTTGTTCAATTATTTCAGTATGTGTGATTGATAAGGAGGAAAAGTAAAATCTAATGATTAAACTCCCATTCTATTGTAGAAAGGAAAGCTAACTTCCCTCTCTTTTTCTCTCATGGAGTAAAATAGTATTGGGAAAAACCACTTACTTAGATTAGTATGCAATTAATAAAATTTAACACGTTTTTTGACGTGAAATAAAATTCCACTTTCCATTCCATTCTTTGTTTTGTCCAAGTTTTCCCTCCAGAACAAGAAGGCAGAGCGAATTTTCCTCTCCTTTTCATTTCTATCCAGCTATTAGTAACTTTAGACACTATTTCAAAGCATTTTGGTGAAACTCTAAGATCTACTTGCTTTGAAAGAAATATCTATCCTTGCTTGTATAAATTGGTTCTTTGTGTTGGAGAACAACTCGTCTTTGAAGTTTGGACTTCCCGATATGAGTAGTTTTTCAACCCACCATTTCCATCCCTTAGTTCTCTTTTGTTGACCCAAAGATTTTACACGCTAGTAACTATATTACTTAGTCATTATAAGCTCCTTCGTGTGAACTTGTCTTTGGAAGTAGGTCCTTGTACCGATGTCAAAAGTTAACGTTTTAGTACTTCTAGTCCTATATTGCTAACTCAGTCAAAACTTGTATTTGGTAATTGTTTGAGGTTGACAAAATTTTCTCATGTCCTACAATAACACAATGATCTAACCTTGTTGCTTTGACCAGAAAAAATGTAATATTACTAACAGATTGCTTCCATTGGAATAGGAAGCACATGACCAAACATTATATTTGTCAATGTTTTCGCATTAATGGAGTTTTCAGCTTGCCGATACAATGATATATGCATTTATTGGGTAAAAAACATTTTTGGCCACTAAAGATTTTGGCCAAATTTCAAGTTGGTCGGCCAACTTTATTTTGTTTCCATAATTTTAGATCTAGCGCAAAACATCATAGAAGGGCAGTCGAATAGGTTGTTTCTGTCAAGTTTAAAAATTAACATATTAATTTTTGGTGAGTCTTAAGATGATAAGAGTTACTATTTATCATAATGCTATAAATTTAACCTGGCACGTGAAAAACCAATATCCATATATTATAGGGTATTGTAATTGTTCAATATATAGAACTTTAAATGTCAAAACATTTTAAACAATGTTAGGATTACAGAAAAATGTTTTATTAGATAGGTTAAACATTAGTTCACAGAATAAAACTTGCAATTACTTAATGTAAAGATCGAACAATAAAAACAAGATTTAAGGTGGTAAAACTAGGTGTGGACAAAATTCTCGGGAAATTGACGAATACCCGACCTGACCTAGTTCGATTTTTGGTTCATTTTGAGCCCATTCAATTCGATTATCGGGTTGGGCTTGCACCCAACTCAAAAATTTGGTTTGATGGTTGGATTCGACCCGACCTGACCTTTTTCTTAAAAGAATTTCGAGTATAACTTTAAACCATTTCATCAAAATTTTTAAAAGCACCAAGCCACAATTCCCAAATGTACCCATACACGAAACCTATCAATCTTTTTTTTCTCCACAAAGTTTCTTTTCTCCCTTTCTACGAAGTTTGTGACTCTACCATGAGTCCGCCCACCACCACCACCAGAATAAACCATGCACCACCATTCACGTGAAATCTGACTGAAAGCAAATTTTAGATTATGTTTTTTCTCCATCTTTAGCCATTAACAAAATGTGGCCATGTTGGAGGTTGAAATCGAATCAAAAACCAAAAAAAAAAGGAAAAATGAAGAATATTGGAGATACTTTTTTGAAAATTGGGTATAGTTTGTTTAAGGTTTAGATTTTGTGGTGATTTTTCCATTTTTTTTATGTAAGATTTATTTTTTTGATATTTCTATAGCGATTACAGTGGAAGTGGTGATTTTGTGGCGGAGAACTAGGGGTAGTTGTGGTTTAGGTTGGGATTGAGCCAAATGATTTGAGGTCGAAAAGAATCAACAAAACATGTTCAAGATGTTTTGGTCCGGATTAGACCCCCAAACGGTTTGATTTTCGGGTTGGGCTTCAATCCAATGCGAAATATCGATTTAAAAATTAAAGGTTAACTTAACCCGTACCTACTCCTAGATAAAACTTCCAACTAGGGAATCATACGCCTGTCCTGCAAAAATCTACTAAAAATGAAGGTTACAACTTACAATCAACCAATTTTTGGATTTATAAAATTTTTAATCCCCATCTAAAATATAATGAATATAATCGTAATTACAAGACAACAAAGCCCTGAGTTTTTATCTCCACCAAGCAAGAATGGAATCAAAACTTTTCATCTCGATTTTTACACCAATTCGGTTGTAATTGTAATAAATAATGACAAATTGGAGCAAGACCAGTATCTACTTATAGCCAATTTGCCTTTCTTCTGGATATGCCAGGTCAAGCTAGCTTGTTAACCTTAGACTCAACACCTTTTGCCAAAAACAAATCCTAACTTGAGCAACAAAAATGGTATAACACACAAAGAAAATAAAGAAAAAGAGAATGCAATTTTTGCAAGTCTAAGAATTGTTCTAAATCTAGAACAACTTAATCATGGAGCATTGACGATTCAGATCAACTTATGATAAATTTAGGCTTCACGTACACCCTTTATAAAATTAAAGTGCTGAGAAACTGATTGACATCACAAAAAATTTGCTCATATGTCTATATATGTTGTGCATCTTTACGTGAGAGTTGGGTATCCTTCCGTGAACATCAAATTCAAAATATATAGACCAGCACGTCAAAACCCTAGATAATCAAGAACTTAAATTTTCCAAGATAGAATCTATAGATACTTTGCAAATAATGTCCATGGAAAATCTTTAGTAAATATAAACATATAAGATGATGCGTCGAAAAGTTGATTTTTTTGCTTATAACATCTAAGCATATTTCCATAAGATCAAAGATTACCATCTATTATAAAAGGGAACACAATCTCTTTCTAAGCACCATGGAATAATATCGGAAAATATTTATTCCTTGTAAAGTTCAAATTTATGAGAATATGTTACGGAAACATGAGCATTCCATGTCGCGATTTTTTTTAGGCGTGATAATCTTTCCAAAACTTGACTCTCCAATTTGGTTTTAATTGAAAATTCTATCACTCTAAGGATTCAATTCATCTCTAAATTTAACCAAGAAAAGTCAATTTATTATTGTAATTAAAAAACCAATAAATTTATAAGACAAAATCGATCATCAAAGTTTCATTTAGCTCTGGTTTGGGTGCTCAATCACCAAACATTAGTGAGACTAACTGTCACACATTTGATGGAAATTTTGTTGTGCACAATGGCTCCGTTAAAAAGAACAATTTGACAAATTTGTAGGACTTTTTTTCCTATTTTATGAAGAATAGATTGAACCTGTCAAGTTTCATTTTTGCACAAAAGTGAAAATTTAAGGTTCTTCACTATTTCGCAAAATTGACAACATGAATTACTCCTATCTAAAGACATTATACCCTCAAGAAGAAGAACCTGAAACTCACAGTGACATCACTTTGAAAATGGCAAATGTCATGGTTGAGAGTGTCTAGGTGTGGTTCTCGATGAAGGAAGTGGAAATTCTATATACGAAGGGCTTATTCATTGTAAAAAGTTACCCTTGAATATATGAATAAATTGATTTCTTCTTTGCCCTAATTTCTTCCCTCTCTTTTCCTTTTTCATTTTCTTGTTTGTTGTCAAATTATTACGCTCGTGTTAGAAATGGCCCAAAAAGCTATCATCGGAATTATATGTCAGAGAAATGCAAGATTAAGGGCGAACACCTTAGTCGTAGTCGCATTGAGGAGTAAGCCTTAGAAACTCAAGGTGTACGCCTCACACAAGAGGCATTTAAGGTGAGTGTTTCAAGGCATTTTTTTGAAAGCCTCACATAAGGTGGTATTTGAGGTGTATGCTTCAAATGGTTTTTTTAAACAATAAACTTTGAGTATTGGTCTTGTTGACGGATGGTAAATGGTGACCAAACTGGAGAAAATGGAACTTTCATGATCAATATGGAATAATTAAGTAGTAGCACGGACATTTCAATTAGGGTAGCGTGTCTGTATCCAGCACTCCTCAGACGCTCTTGAACAAGTGTTAGATACCGACACTACTTGGACAGTCTGTCATGGTCATTTTTTTTAATATAAGAAATATTATATATTTTTAATTCAAAATTAGTATTAAATAACAAATAAGTACTCATATTCAAAAGATTTTGACAAGAAAAATTAGTAACATGTATAAAACTAATTTTTTATTATATAAATAAAGAATTTAATCAATGTGTCGGACACATTTGTTCGTGTCGGTGCTTACCTAAACTTTATGGCTGCCTTCTTGATTATCATAATGAGCATTGTAATATTATTCTTGGTTAAAAAGGTAATCAAGTTTTTTGGCTATGCATAACAACTCTTTTGGTCCTTTACAACTATGCTACCTTCTTTTCTATTTATGGCCGCATCCTTGTCTCTGATACTAACTATGGTAGGTGGAAGCGTGAGAAGGATAAATACTTCGGCACGTGTAACGACCTAGATCTTAGTTTACTCTACATAATAATCCCCTGCTCAGCCATTATATTGGGCGTTGTATCATCTTATGTAGGCATACGTGTGTATTACCATCATTGTGATTATCTATTTTATATAGATGACTAATTGGGACGATAATTATCTAGAAGTACTCTTATTTTCCTTTGCTTTACATTTTTGCCTTTATTGTTCTGCCATTCATTCATTATAAATAAATTTGAAAAATAATGCTTTTTGGAAAGTTGAGAAATTCACTCTCGTATTATCTTGAAGGGACAAGTGCAAAGTGATCCAAGATGATACGAAATCAGTAGTCATGCACCGTAGCTCCTGCCGGCAACTATGAATTCGAGAGTTTTAACTGATGTGGAACTATTCCAACAGACCCCATGTCAGTTTATTCCTGGGAATAGTGATAGTGTTCTGCAATGGTATGAAACTATCACACTTCGTATAAAATGTTAGTGTTTATACATTTGATTCTGTTCTTAATCACGGACTATTACTTGCTCCACCTTATGGTTTTCAACTGTCTACTTCTGCAGCAATAATCTAGATGGTTGCCTTTGGGCACTTCGCTGAGCAGTCACAAAAATGTCAAAGCATTGCCAAGTAATAAACAGAGAAAACACATATTGGTTTTACATATGGGCTGCAATGGAATTATAGTCTGCTTAAGGCCTGGGACTGACAACTGGATGATGAAGAATTGATTAGACTAGCCAATTATACCAATTCGGCTGGCCATCTCAGTGAACTATATAATTCCTGCAAAGGTGGATTTCTACATTCAAAAGTAAATGCGTTCTTCCTTCTATTATTTGTTCTACATTCGGCTGGCATTGATTTTATAACATTTTCATGATCCCCTTTCCTTTCTTTCCCAAAGAAAATAAGTATGTCTTAACTCAAGCGTGTATGTAGTTAGGATTTTTAATGTTTTGATTTTACTATCCGTCTTCAATATAGTTCAACGCATATAATCTTTTATTTCCAGTTCTCAATTATTCATTTCCTGTCTTTCTTGAAATATACTCGCTATAATAGATCTTTAACTCGTTTCCCGGATGGAATATATCTTCTACCTTGGAGAGTTTTCTCTTACCACTTTCGAGTGGCGTGCCCTGTCATTTATTTATTTGCCTGAGCATATATCTGCATGCAGTAATGTTCGTTTGGAATGCCTAAATGGGTGTTCATATAGACGATGTCTTCAATTTCATTATTACATTTTCGCTTTACAATCATGGTCTAATTTTCAATAGAAGTTCTCTCCATACAATAGGAGCATTGGAGGACAGAGTTGGACTGTTCATTTGCTTACTACCAGGCACTAGGATTTTAAGGCATGAATATGAAACACGTGGTTTTCACATTGTTAATTATTTTCTTGTTACGGGCAGTTAAAGTGCTTCTATAATGCTCATTAGGTTTGTTGTTTACTAGATTTATAAGAAGTGTTCTAAACACAGATTCTAGCACCAAAAACTTGGGTACTTGCGAATAGTCTTTATCTGCCTCTTGTTAAATGGATTTTTCTGGTAAATCAGTCTGTTTGATTAATTTTTTACTTCTTTTTCCAGCATGTTAATATACTGCTGCATACTGGAAAACTTGAGACTTGATTTCAGATCAACATTGCCAAGCTCATAATTAGGCTTTTGATGCTGCTATGTATGTATCAAAGTGCCGAATGCAAATTGTTCAAATAGATGATTCCCACTCGGTGTCTGTTGGTGAGTCCAAAATCTTGAATAGCCAGATAGATTTTTGAGCTTATTTAAATATGTGACCTTGTTAAAGTGCTTGTTACTAGATGTCTGAAGTGGTGAAGAAACCTATATGATCTATGGATTTTGTGAATTGAGACAGGTTAATCGAATAACTTTGATGGCATGTTCGGTTTAAATGATTGGACAAGACAATATGAAGTTTTTTTTTTGTTCAGTTTTGTACTTGCCCACTAAACATGCTAAAGGTACTTTCATATTTTGAATTAACTTGTATCATGTTTCTCGATCTCAATAGTTGAGAACAGATAGCAGTTACTATGCAGATCTGGACAAAAGAAGAGAAATTCTAAACTGGATGGATGAAGTTATTATCAATCAAGTATATCACTTAATAGGATTTTCAAATTCAATGACACACAGAAATAGAGACGCCAATAGAAGGCAAACTCATTACTGATAGCATAATATGAGTCGATACAAATCTTTTTATTTTCCAAGTCAATATGATATTCAGGATCAAACCCCTCTTCACCCACATCCATACCAGTCGAATCACATCAAACATTCATATTCAGAACCACGCGGAGGCAGTCTCCTCCATGCAACAGATGAAAAGCTTTGTTTATGTCCACAAGAGTCAAATTGTGAGTGATGTATTCATCAACCTTGATTTCCTGTAAGGTGGACAAGAAATCGAGTTTGAAAATTGCAAGAAGGTTACCGATAAAAAAAAAAAAATTGCAGGTTTGGGGAAATTAATGAACTTACTTTCTTCATATACTTGTCGACAAGCCAAGGGACATGAGAACGGCTCTTGAAACCACCAAAAGCTGTGCCCTTCCAGACACGACCTGTCACCAGCTGAAATGGGCGGGTTGAGATTTCTTGACCAGATGCTGCGACACCCACGATGACTGATGTTCCCCACCCCTACAAGACAAACCAAAATTTCAGCATCCTCGAATGCAGGGTTATGACATTGCATGATTCGAAAACAAATTTTTGAAGAAGTTACTTTATGGCAGCACTCTAAAGCAGCCCTCATTATAGAGACATTCCCAATGCACTCGAAGCTATAATCGACACCACCATCTGTCATATCCACGATAACCTGCTGTATAGGTTTCTCATGGTCTTTTGGGTTGACAAATTCAGTGACACCAAAATTCTTTGCTGCAAATAGTAGTTTTGAACCAATAATGATAAATGAAAATGTTTCAGTTCTTCACCAATCACCAGTAAGCAAACAAGTACACTTTAAGAACTTAAATACCTGTATCAAATTTTTTACGGTCAATGTCTATTCCAATTACTCGGGAAGCACCAGCAGCTTTTGCACCCTCTGCCACCTATAATAGGACTCAAGATATTCATCATCATAACTATATGATTAGAACTAGAATTAGATAATTATGAAACTTACAGCAAGTCCAATGGTGCCAAGGCCAAAAACAGCAACTATTGAACCTGGTTCTACCTTTGCTGTATTCCAAACTGCTCCAAGGCCTAGAGAAAGCAAACTATGCAGTATGAAGAATGTGATAAAGACATGTCACACAGATAATCACAACTGGAATATGATCGATACGGATACTTAAAAATAAGTTAAAGGAACAAAGTAAAATCTGGATCTGTGCACAAACTGGTGGTGGAGGGGGATGTGGTGTTTCGAGTTCCAAACCCATTGTGACTACCTCTCTTCTATTTAAAAGTAAAAGCTCGCCAGCAAGAAGCAAGTTCATTTAAAGAAGAAAATCACAATACCAGTAACAGAGTTGGGAGAATTACCAAAGGATTATAAAGTACAATAACATGACTAAAAAGTAATGGACATTAGAGGATTTCATTAATTAGCATTGGGTTTAAGGTAAAATTTCGTGAATGATAAATTTCACGCAAGGGAATAAAAGTAATCATTTCTGAGATATGTCATAAAATAAAAAATGCTATATAGTTACAGATAAATCATAAGAAAGCATTGAATGCGAACATAAAAGAAGAAAGTGGAAAGCGAGCATCGAATGCGAACATAAAAGAAGAAAGTGGAAAGCGACTTGCCTGTTGAAACACCACAACCAAGAAGACACACTTTCTCCAAAGGTGCTTTAGGATCAATCTTTGCAACACTGACGTTGTGGACAACAGTATATTGGCTAAATGTTGATGTTCCCATGAAATGATAAAGAGGTTTTCCATTGACTGAGAAACGACTCTTGCGATCACTGAACATAACTCCAGCTCCAGTAGCTAACCTTACTTTTCCACATAGATTTGTCTTTCCAGACTTGCAAAATTTGCATTCCTTGCATTCTGCCTGGTAGCAAGGAATGACATGATCTCCTGGTTGAACATCAGTAACACCTTCTCCAACACTTTCCACTATTCTACAATTATAATAGAAGAATCAAATTCTACCCCAACATTTCTTCACTAGAAAAGGGTCCAAGTTCAACTGCAATAGGAGTGTGCATCCATGCAACACTAAAACAAAACATACCCTGCAGCCTCATGACCAAGAATACATGGAAAGAGACCTTCGGGATCCTTCAAAAAGAATATAACCACGGATTAGAACACACAGAAAAAGTACTATAAGAACACCAATAGACTCAAGTTGGTTATTCCTCCTTATTTCATTTCCTCTCCTTCTTTGGGTGCGTGAAGGGATGAATTAGGTGTGCTGAAATGTCGTAGTAGAACCACCATTGACCGTGAACACGAGATTTGATCCATCTAAGCTAAAAATAACATTTTCTGAACAGATTTTAAAGTTTGCATGATTTCTAATCTAACATTTGCAATTTTCAAAAGCAATTTACGAAAACGTGGACTTGATGATCCTGTACCAGTTCTCAGTAGCAAATGTAAACAAATGGACTGATATTTTGCCCACCGGTGGGGTGAGGTCTAAAATACCATCTTGCCACCTCACCTGTAGGCAAGATATCTCCTCCCTAAATCAATGATGATGTAAACAATAGCCAAATACATTAAGGCCTTCTATATCCATCTTCACAGAAACTCCTAAAACTGCACTATTATATTACTCACAGAAACCTAAAGTTACTATTTTGCTGCTTCATGAGATCAACTGAAACTAGGCTCATAAGTCATAACGGACTCATTCATCATCAGCTTATCTTGTAAAGCGAGAAAGGCCTAAACAATTTCGAAGGTTTGTCTTGTCAATTCGATCCACTTAAATAAAAAGCATTAAAAATACTCTTCGATTCGGCTTGACTTGAGCCTGTCATCATAGTCAACACATCAAGCTCAGCCTTCATTTGAGGCTCACATGATCAGCCGTCAAATTTGCCTGAGTCTTTTAAATCCCATGAATCAATCATTTGAATTTTACAAAATTCAATGCTACAAAGTTTCTTCATTATACGAAAACTAACAAGAAACTCGCCTTTAATATCCTACAAAAGAAAAATCATTCAGAAATTCGAACTTCTTCTTGCAAATACTTATACCCTAATTCAAAAATGCAATGCAATTTTTTTCACAAAAAATATTGATTCAATCAGCATTTCCGTATGTGGGCCTGTAGATTTTTGAGAATAGATTTTTGTAAAAAATGATATTTTTTTAATAATGTATGGTTAAAAAATAGGAAAAAATTATGGTACACAATCAAAATTACCTTATCCGGAGAATATGTACCAAACAGGGCCTATAGTACAAGTTTACACATTTATACAGTACCTTGCCACTCCAGGTGTAGGCGTCGGTATGGCAGAGAGCAGAAAAAAGGATCTTGACCCTGACCTCTCCGGCTTTCGGCGGCGCCACCTGCACCTCCTCGATCACCAATGGCTTGTTTGGTTCCCATGCCACCGCCGCTAAATAAAACTACCTTAGCGTAGAGTCCAAATTGTACACACATAGATACACATATAAATATATATATATATAGAGAGAGAGAGAGAGAGAGAGTACCTTTGCAGGTAATAACTTGACCTTGAGTAGCCATGAATTGAAGAATAAGCAGAGAGAGAGAGATCAGAGATGAGTGGACTACGTGAAGCTGCTCCTTAGCATTCATAGCCTTCGTCAGTATAGGGGTAGTCTTTAGAATGGCTAGAAAATTGATCATATTTTCCACAATGGCCTTTTCAGTTCGAAGTACCATATTGTCTTTATATAATTATTTGTAAAATATTTTCTGTGTCTTTAGAAATTTGTTAATCAGGACCTATATCTATATTTTTCAATCTTTCAAACACTTTTAAATATTCTTTATATCTTAATAATTCTTTAAAAATCCTAGGCTGACCTTTCTTGGTTATATATCCTCGAACTAATTCTTCTGAAATTTCTTCTTATATATCTCTATATATAGTTATAATATCTTCTACTTTTCTTATCTCTCTACTAGTCCCTACAGAATCAAATCTTATATTATTCTTACAATTATAATATATTTCTCTATATATTTTTTCGATTTTTTCTTTACCAACAGAAAATATATCTTCAGATTTTTCTGCTAACTTGAATAAAAATGAAATATCTTTTTCATCTAATAATATAAGATTATCATCATCATTAGTAATGGAAGTGGATGCTTGTGAATTGTTTATCAGAATAATTAAACCATAAGCATGTAAAAATAAGTAAATAACTTACAGTAATCAAATGGAAGTAAACAGGCTTTCCCTCCAGTATGTTCTTATAGATGCTTTGCATGTATTTAATCAATCTTCTGAATCAAGTAGATGTTTAAAATGTTTTTTAAAATCATTTGGGTCCACAACTGCTTCCGCAAAAGGTTTTTCAATTAAAGTTGCATTTCTCACTCTAGAGAACTAACCGTGTTGCCGCAGACGCTATCTCACAGTATTCAAAGTCTTTATTTTCACCTCTATCCAAACTCTTTTCAGAATCAAGTTCTTACTTGAAACGAAATTTTAAAATATAATTCACATACAAGGTACTACAATTTTGTTAGAAAATTGCTTTTTTCCCCTCAACCATTCATCAAAGACGGGTACTTTGGCATGGCTAACATCCATTCAAAATCAATGTTTTGAAAATCTTTTAAAATCTCTATCTATACTGTCGAGGAATTTCTTCTGAATCAAGTAGATGTTTAAAATGTTTTTTAAAATCATTTGGGTCCACAACTGCTTCCGCAAAAGGTTTTTCAATTAAAATTGCATTTCTCACTCTGGAGAACTAACCGTGTTGCCGCAGACGCTATCTCACAGTATTCAAAGTCTTTATTTTCACCTCTATCCAAACTCTTTTCAGAATCAAGTTCTTACTTGAAACGAAATTTTAAAATATAATTCACATACAAGGTGCTACAATTTTGTTAGAAAATTGCTTTTTTCCCCTCAACCATTCATCAAAGACGGGTACTTTGGCATGGCTAACATCCATTCAAAATCAATGTTTTGAAAATCTTTTAAAATCTCTATCTATACTGCCGAGGAATCATGAAAAACTTAACGAAATCCTTTTATGAAAACTTTGTTGAACATAACAAACTTTACTTTGATATTCATAAATTGAAATAATACATGCTTACAATCTATCTTTACATACCTTT
Organism: Olea europaea var. sylvestris; assembly: GCF_002742605.1. NCBI lineage: Eukaryota > Viridiplantae > Streptophyta > Magnoliopsida > Lamiales > Oleaceae > Olea > Olea europaea. The sequence goes on from NC_036240.1 coordinate 3,651,748, forward strand.
GATACTCGCCTTATAAAGTTTAAAACTCCATAAGTGATTACCTTATTACAAGCTTTGCTATCTCCAAGCTATCTAATATTTTTCTGAATACAAGTGGTGTATACAGATTACAAAAGGTATCTCTCCCAGATGTGTTTCTTCAGAGTGTTTAAGAGATAAGTTGTTTCGAGGTGTCCTCCTTCTTCCTTCTTACCTCCTTTTATAGAAGCCTTTGAGAATCTTATCTTGACAGGTGTTTTCCACTTCCTTTTGTTGGATAGCTCAAAAGTCTTATCTCCACCGATTTTTTCATTATCTTCTTGCTAGGTGGGCACCTCGTTTTGAAATTATTTGCCTTATCTTTAAATTTGTCTCCCACTTTTGACAACTGGTAGATAAGTGGTCACAATAATGGAGACTTTCTTGCATTATCTTCTGTCTTTTAGTGGCCACAGTTTTTCTTTAATAAATTTATTTATTAAAGTAGTGATAAAGGGCCACTTTTGTCACCATCACTTTTTCATTTTTGAACAAAAGAATTCTGCAAGGAATTCTTCACTGTTAAGAGATGCTTGACTCATATCTTCAACTACGCAGTATTCACAATGGTGATCACTGTAGTTTCAAAGTAATTTGCATAGTTCTTTAGCCATATCTTCTGATCCATGCACTTGGTTGGAAATAATTGCAGATAATAAATGGTCAAGATAACAAATATCTTCTTCCTTGGTGGCCATCCATGCATTGGAGTAGATAATGTGATCTTCAGATGGATAAACCCGTATTTTTTCTTTCTCGGCAATTATTTGGGTTACATGTTCAAATATTTCTTTGTACCCTTTTGCTCTTCTGTAGGGTATCATATTTAAAATATCTTGATATCCATTTTTAACAACCTTTTGATTGGTTGGTAAAAAATGTTGGTTGGTAAATCTCATTTTGATAACATGGAATGATATATGCATAAATTCAAAAACGGGATCTCATTCCATTGTTGTTGAATGGAATCTGATATATATATATATATTTGTTGTCTTGACAACTTCAGTATATCTCTTAACAACTTTTCTGATTTTGGCTAGAAGCTGAGTTATTTCTTTGAGATCTTTATTGTGATATATATAGAGTATATTTCCCATCTCAAAACAATTTCGAACCCAGATGCTCTTGGATAAAAATTTATCTTGTTGTATTTTGAATAGTGGAGAGTCTTCATCCACTTTCCAATCTCCAGATACCAATCTGTTAAAATATTGAAAATAACAATAAAGAGTTTTACTTCTTCATTGTTATCTTTTCTGGGAATTTTTGTTTCATGGCATATCTTGATAATATCTTTTGGATCTATCCTTTCAATAGAAAGTTTAGATTGAGTTTGGTTATGTGAAGAGCTACCTTCTCTTTTGATATCTTGAATATCTTTATTACCAGTTATATGTTCAAATTTTCCCTGTGAAGGGGTTCCTATTACCTTCTTTTTTTTCTCTTTATCTTTGGAGAGAGCGCTAGTATTCACAAATTCCTACGAAGGGGTACTAAACTTGGTATAAGTAACTTCTGCCTTAAGGGCTATATTTTTGCCTCGAAGGCTATCTTGGATATTTTGAATTTGTGTTTCCAAATAGGAAACTTTTATCTCAAGTATCTGGACTTTCATCCTTAGTTGTTATAACTCCATCCCTGCTAAGATAATTATTAAGAAAGTTAGTTTTACCTTTTATATATTCAATATCAAATTTGAAATATGAAAATCAAATTTGTATCCTAATAAGTAATAATATATCTATTGGCAATAGATGGATCAACATTATTTTTCAAAAATGTTTTGACTTGAGTATTATCAGTTCTAATCAATAACTTCTTTGGTAATAAATAATTTTCATATTTTTGAACTCCCCCTTTTACAGCAATGAGTTCTTTTCTGTTCGTCTCATATCTTGTTTCAATTTCTTTTAATGTTCCTGATGTATAACTTGCAAGTATCTCAGGATAAGAACAATCTTTTTCACATTTATATTCTTTATGATTCTTTTTCACCTTTAATACTGCTCCCCAGTAATAATCTGAAGCATCAGTTTCAAGAATAAATAAATCTTCTTCTCGTGGTATTACAAGTTTGGGCAATACCTTTAACTCTTCTTTTACTTTCCTTATATTTTCACAATCTTGTTCTTTGCAAGACCACATAATATTTTCTCTTAATTTTGGAAGAAAATAATTTTTTAATTTGCACAATTCTCAATGAATTCTTCAGCATAATTTAATATACGAACAAAGTTTTGTAATTATTTTTTATCTTTAATTTCTTTAGGAAATTCTTGAAATTTTTCTCCAATATGGAATTGTAATTGCAATTTTTCTTCTTTTATAAATAATTCTAAAAATTCAATTTCTGTTCTAACTATCTCAACTTTCTTTTGAGAAAGTGTAATACCATGTTTTTTCATAATATAAACAAAAATGAGTAATTGGTTTAATTACCTCGTCCATTCTTCTTTGGAATATCTGTGGTGCATTTTTCAACCCAAATGGCATTACGTTCCACTTGTATTGTCCTAAAGGATTGATCCAATATGAGATTGCAATTACAATTCTCCTTCTTTTATAAATAATTCTAAAAATTCAATTTCTGTTCTAACTATCTCAACTTTCTTTTGAGAAAGTGTAATACCATGTTTTTTCATAATATAAACAAAAATGAGTAATTGGTTTAATTACCTCGTCCATTCTTCTTTGGAATATCTGTGGTGCATTTTTCAACCCAAATGGCATTACGTTCCATTTTCTGGTTTTTCCTCTTTTTATCTCACTATGTTTTCTAACCATAAAGGCTGGGCTGCTATGTGAGCTTTTACTAGGCCTAATCAATCTGCCTTCTAGCAACTCTTTTATCTGGTATTTAAATTCTTTTTTATCATCAACACTATATTTCATAAGTTTGACTCTTACAATTGTGTTTGGATTGGTTAATTCTATTTTTGCTTTTACTTTGTCTATATTCCATTTTTCTAATGAATTTTCAGAATATGTTTCAAAAATTTCATTTTTCAGTTTTTCAATCCTATTTTCTGTTGTCATTTTTAAGACTGTAACTAGTTTAAATTTTTCTGTACTCAAACATCCACCACGCTGGGTTGAGGAACTTTGATGGTTTATATCTATATATGCTATTGTAACAGCTTTATTTATTTTTGGTGTAAATATTTTATGTGCACAAGGTGTTGTGAACATATATTTATCAATATATTGTGTGAATGGTGCATATTTTAATAGGAAATTTTGTCCTAATAAAATATCACATCCAATTGTGGTTGACATGTCTATTGTATCAACAAATACTTCTCTAAAGGAAATTAGAAAAGGTACTTTCGTAGCATATTTGCTGTATATTACCTTATTTTCACCTGCTGTTGTAGCGGTGACTATCTTCTTTGAATTGTATATTCAGTATTCAGATGGTAGTACATTTGGTAAGCATAAGCTTATTGTACTTCCTGTATCTAAGTAAGCATGAAATTTAATTTTACAATAGCTTTTTATATTAAGTGTAATTTCAATATATGGACTCATGAGATTAGTACTTATCATTCTTTTCATGATAATAATGATTTCATATTTTCATCTATTCTTGATATGATGATTGAGTTATCATCAACTGTTATCTTTAAATATTCTTGACAGATTTTATAAGGACTATATTTCTCAATAAAGTTCATTCCTAGTAGAATAGGTGAACGATCTACTCCATATAATTCANTAATAAAATATCACATCCAATTGTGGTTGACATGTATATTGTATCAACAAATACTTCTCTAAAGGAAATTAGAAAAGGTACTTTCGTAGCATATTTGCTGTATATTACCTTATTTTCACCTGTTGTTGTAGCAGTGACTATCTTCTTTGAATTGTATATTCAGTATTCAGATGGTAGTACATTTGGTAAGCATAAGCTTATTGTACTTTCTGTATCTAAGTAAGCATGAAATTTAATTTTACAATAGCTTTTTATATTAAGTGTAATTTCGATATATGGACTCATGAGATTAGTACTTATCATTCTTTTCATGATAATAATGATTTCATATTTTCATCTATTCTTGATATGATGATTGAGTTATCATCAATTGTTATCTTTAAATATCCTTGACAGATTTTATAAGGACTATATTTCTCAATAAAGTTCATTCCTAGTAGAATAGGTGAACGATCTACTCCATATAATTCATCTTTATATAGAATTATTTTTTTAGTATATTCTTTCTGATCTTTTCCTATAAGTATAAGAGGGAACTTAACATATTTTTTTATTTCAAAATTATTTTCTAAATAATTCTTAAATATATATGGTTCTGGTATTTCAAAGTCTATTAAATGATTAACAAATTTAGTATTTACATGACTTTTATCTGCTCCTGTATCTATGAGGATAAGAAGATTCTTCTTGTATCCTTCTTGATTTACATATCTTGTCTTAATGTAATATTGCAAACTTGATGGTTCAGCAATACTTAAATTCTTAAGTCTGCTTATCCTAGAGTCTTGTTTAGAGGAAAATCTTGCAATAAGATTATCTCCTTCTAAGCTAACACTATTTCTTCTTATTAATTTTCCTTTGAAATTAATTTCTTTAACTTGTTTATGGAAATCAAGCATTATTTGTTCTGGTATAGTGACTTCATGTTCTTGGTATTTTCTAGGAGGTATATATTGTGCTAATTCCTCAAAATCTTTATGTATGATAATATTATCAGTTATTTTTCTTAAGTTGTTATGATGGCTAGTACTAAAAGCAAAAATTGATTTTATGCTTATACTAATAGCATTACTTTTTCTTAACATTCTTAAGTTTCCAATTCTATAATATAAATTGAAACTTTGGTCAATATTTTCATCATTTAATGATATTGCATAATTTGGTTTTACTGTAAATATTATTTTTTGATAAACTAAGTTTCCTACAACTGTTCGTAATAGAGCATCTATATGATCTTGTAAGATTCTATTGTCCATACAGTATATTTTTATTGGCATGTTCATACCTTCTCTAAAGAATCCTTTTACCATAATCTAGACTCCTCATATTTTAATACATTTTAATTTGTTTCTTACGTTTTCTGGGATTTTGGATAACTTTTGTTTTACCCATTCTTTTGTAATTATAGGAATTCTTACTTTTCCTATAATATCTTTTATATTAATAGACATTTCTTTATAATTCATACTTACAATTGTTTTACTTACTCTTGGTAATATTCCTAACAATCCTTGATGGAATACATCTTTTTTTTGTAGGTCTAATATTTTCTTGGTGATTCCTGTATATTTTTTAATATCAAATGTAATTTCTTGATTTATACCTTCTATAGAGTCTTCAACTTCTTCAATTGTTTCTATTTCTGATTGTTGTATCTCCTGGTTCATATATACTATCTCCTCATAATCTTATTCTGATAAGGATGTATTTAATTCATAAATGCTACTACGTTCACTACTTAGATCTTCAAAATATTCAATTGGTTCTATGTCACTATCTTCTTGAAATTTTTCATAAATTCTAAGAGTTTTTATATCTTGTCTATCTTTCTTTTTAGAACATTGAGGGGCAATATGTCCTTCATTACAAATGAAACATCTGCATTTTTTAATATTTCTTGGTTTAAATTTTTTTATTCCAATTTCTTTTCTTGAAATATATTTTATGTGGTTTAAAATTCATTTTTTTGAATTTTTGTTAGTTTTTGAATTTTCTTTTATATTTCTTACATGGTTTATATTTTTTCTTATGGCATTCAAATTGTTTAATTTAGCCAATATCTTTGTAACAACATAATGAATTCTTTCTTATTTTCTAGTGCTTCTCTGCACCACATGCATATTATTCTTTTTGTAAATTCAATCCTACTTTCAAGACTATCTATTTTTAGTCCTTCCTCTTCTCCTCGAGATAATAATTTCTCATATTCTTTTAATAACTTAATTCCCCATGGGAATGGTAACTTAGTAAAATAAAATCTTAATATAGGTTTATTATCTTGATAATTTCCTTGATTTAATATATAGTATAATTCTTCAAATTTACATGTATATCTTTATAATTCACACATATCACATATTTTTAAATTTTTCATTGCTACCCTTCCTTGATTATATTCATTTTGTTTTCTTTCTCCTTCATTAGAAGCATATCTATCTCCCGAGAATTCTGTTCTTAAGATTTTTTCAAATCTTTTTAATTATATATAGTTCTTTAATTATTCTTCTTAGGTTAAGAATTAGTTTATATATATCATTTTCTGTTTTGATTGTTCTATTATCTATAGAAACATTTTTATTTTTTAAATTTGGATCTAAATATTCTGTAAAGAAATCTTTTAGATCTGCTTCGAAATATTTTAATTCATTTTCTGTTGCGTTTTTTAGATCAATAAAATTTTGTATAATACTTGGGTTTAAATTTATTAAAGATTTTTTATCTATATTTCTTGGGAGACTTGATTGAAGTGTTTTATACATTGTAGTGACTTTGGTTGCAAATTCTCTATAAGGGGTATTTTTGGAAAGATTATTGTTAAAAGGCTATTTCTCGAATGATTATATTTTTTGGTCTAATCTTACAAACCTCTCTTGTATTTAGGCTATCTATAGGTATTTTCTCATTAGTATATCACAGTGATTTCACCCCCACTTCATCTATCATTACACGTAAGTTCACGACTTTTCTTTAGAGGTTATTTGACTCCATTTTTATCAAAAAAATAAATTTTAAAATAGTATTATGATGAAAAATATATGATTACAAAATAAAAAAAAAATTAAATTTGCTTGCAATATTATTTTATTGAAAATTATGTGGTTAAAATGGTTAAATCACTTTTGAAAAATATATTTTAATGAAACAGTAGAGCTCAGACAATGACTTATTTTTTAACCACGCATTTCTCATTAATACTATATTCAAAAATGTATTTTTCGACAACGGCTCAAACATGGGCATAATTTTCATGAATGTACATCATATTGTATACTAAAATTTAACTTTGTCACGTGTTAATACATAATTGAACAGTTTAAAAAAAAAATTACACCAAAGTTTGACAGCAAGGATAATGTCAATGATTGATATACAAGTTGCATTATTGGAATTTTCGTGGATAATAACGAATGACCCGACCCCGCCATACTGTTGGTGATCATGAACCGGTCTCTTTTAACCTGACCCATAATATTCTTTTTTTTTTTTATTAATACATACATCTTCACAAACGAATTATTCATTCTTTAAAAGCAAAATCCAAAATATTATTATGCAATATCGCCTCGAATAAAAAAGACGAAAGAAATAATGGACTAAGTCAATCCAACTACGTAGTGTTAAGATAATACGAGCAAAATGAGAGAATCTAAGAACTACTAAATTCCGGCAACAAGATATGTAACAAACAAGTCTTTCACCTACATTGACTAGAAGGGATACTAGCATTTCACGCTAAGCTGAAGATAGGATGACAAAACTTTGTGCATCTGTTTCTACATCTCATACCATGGGTTCAACAGTGTTTTATCTTTATATTTTTCTTTCTGTGCTGCAAATTAGAGGTTTGTGGCGCAAGGCAAATAACTCAATTATCACAGTATCAAGATGTCCCTCACCTCATGTCACATTAGTAGACATAAACGAACCATCATGGACCTGCTAACAATTAATCTACCAAAGCACCTACAAGTGGGAAAATGATATAAGATAAAGATGTCAAAAATAATCAATTTGATATTATATTTTATTTTCGGATTTAAATTATTAAAACTATAAAAGAAACTTCTTATTACATAGTCATTGTTTGAGCCACATTATTTTCATAAGAATGCATTTTTAGACAGTGTATTAATAGAAAATGTGTGGTTAAAAATAAGAAAAAGTTTTAGATTTGTATGTATTATTATTTTATTGAAAAATATATGACTGAAATAATGTCAAGTCACTATTTAAATTTTTTTTTGAAAGAATGTGGGTCAAATGGGGCCATAATATGAATCGAAGCTTCAATATATTCTCACTTAGTATTCAATTTGACCCACCCAATTCAAAATTTTTAATGCATAATAGTATTTAATTTTAAGATGATAATTATGAAATACTTTTAAACACATTCAAATGCGTTCACATGTAAAAATTACAATATCAAGAATAAAACTTTGGGGGAAAAAAGGAACTGTGTTCGAGTACTAATACACACATGAAGTTAATCGAATACCTAATTCTATTCAATTTAAACTAAATCATCATCCAAATTAGACAACCAATCCTAATCAAATTTGAAGCCATGCAAATATCCTATTTCTGTAAGAACACAAACACATTAAATTACTAAATAAACCCATCGTACAACAACCTTTTACATCTTTAGAAGATATTCATTCTCACATCTCAACGTGAGTTCCTTTTTTCTTCTACGTTTATCTTTAAATTCATAAGTGTTCCTAAATTTTCTATAAACTTAACTGTTTATGTTACTTTTTCTAGCAAGATTTGTGTTTTTTAGAAGCCAAACAAGTTTTGAAGCTATGTTTTCGAGGGTTTCAGTCCCCATATAAGGACTTTTTCTGCTCTTATGTGCATCAGCATGGGCAGTAGATTCAAAGTTGAACACACTATACAAGGATTCTAACCAGTCGATGAATAATCGTATAGAGGTTCTCATAGACGAAATGACCCTCGAAGAGAAAATCATCCAAATGGCATAGATTGATCGACGTGTTATACTACAGCAGAGATCATGAGAGATTACTCCATCGGCAGCCTCTTAAGCGGTGGCAAAAGTGTGCCCTATGAACATGTCACGGCCAAGGAGTGGGTGGATATGGTGAATGGATTTCAATCAGGTTCTTTGTCTAGGGGACGGGATTCCTATGATTCATGGGATTGATGTTGTTCATGGTCACAACAATGTTTACAAGGCTACTATATTTTCCCACAACGTTGGCCTAGGAGCAACAAGGTAGGTACTATAATTTTTGTTGATGATTTATCATTTGCTTCTCACGTTCCATGAATAGCCGAGATATAGAGGAATATCTATATTAGGTTCTGATGCTACCAAAAGATCGTACCTGATAAACAGCGAACTTGTGGTTTGAACTCCGAGCTTGGATCTCATAAATGAGCACGAACAGTCTTCCGATACCTGAAACAAAAGGCAACGAGGTATGTTCTCGTCGCCCCTCCGATGCTTAAGTCAAATAGGGAGATTGACGAGAGAAGGTTTTGAATTGGTAATAATGAAAAGCGTACCTTGATGTTGAGCCTTGGCCAAGTATTTATAGGCGTTGGTGGGGGAGCTGTAGAAGGATTATATTACCGAAAGAGTCCTTTTCCCCTTAGGGCTAGGTGTTGGAGTTTAATTAGAAGTGTTCTGTTAGAGTTCTAATCAGGGAAAGAGTAGATAAAGATATGATCTACTTTTTGGAGATTGAGCCGGTGGGTACGTGCCAAGTTTAAGGCGGGAACGGTAGAATTAAAGCATAATCTCGACCTAAATAAACCCCGACCTTATACCGACATGATACGCCAAGATCAACTCGGGGGTTAAAGGTCGAGGTCGAGACTTGTGGTCGTAATGAGGTCGAGTTCAAGGGAATCAAATCCGAGTCATCACAGGCCCCCGTGCATCTGAGCCGCAGATTGTGCAGAATCTACGATCTCGGATTGAGATGCAAAAAGGATGTTGTGGCTGGATATCGACCTCGACACCTATCATTTACCTGTTGGAGATATGTTGTGTCACGTGTTTGTCATGTGGCTGGTTGTCAGAGCTCGAACTTGGATGTTTACCACGTGTCCTGTTTTAAGGGTCTAGATTAAGCGACTGTTGACATGCCCATGACCCCTATAAATACCTTCACTATTCATTTTCACTTTTTCACTTTTTACTCTCCACTCTCTGTAAAAAGAAGCTCGAGTTCAGGGATAGTGGGTCGTGAGCGATCGCCATTAAGGTAAGAGTTTGAGCTTTTAAGTTGTTAATTATTTGAGTAGAGTAATGTCGAGCAGTAGCAATAGCAAAAGTAGTAGTAGCAAGGGGTCTGGTAATAGTGGTAGTAGTAGGCCTTCTAAGAGCTCGAGGGATAATGAGAACCCTACTGCCCCAGGTATGGTTGTCAAAACTCTAGGTGACCAAGGTCGAGACCTTGTCACCCTAGCTTTTCCTGTTAGCTCGCACTCTCAAGGGGAGAGGGTACTGACCTATCCAAAGAGCCCGACCACCTACAAGGAACATGTAATTATTAAGATAGCTAGAGAGTTAGGTGTGAAGCCCGTCTGCGATGTTAGGGTTCCTGAGAGCACCGAAGATGTCTTTGGAGCTCAAGAAGGGGAGATAACGTTTTCTAGGGATGCCCTTAATGCTGGGATGCGGTGGCCTCTTCACCCTTTTTTTTATCCACTTTCTTACTTCGTACTATATGTGTCCAGGCCAGTTGTCCCCTAATGATTGGAGGCTGTTGGTCTATTTCTTTATACTATGTAGATGCCTCGATATTGAGCCTAGGCTCGACCTTCTAAGGATGGTTTATGATATGAAGTACTCGTCGAGGTTCAATTGTTTTGTGTATTTGTCAACCAAGGGGGGCTTTAGGACACCTGAGACCCCAAGCTCTCTTCGGGGTTGGAAAGAGAGATTTTTCTTTGCAAAACCTTAAGATCCCAACCATCCTTTTAGCCCGAGGTGAGAGATCCCTGATAAAGATAGGTTTAACGAGGGTCAGACATATTCCGAGGTTCTAGAGAGGGATAAAATAAGGTTAGTTAACCATGACCCCTTGGCAGAGAAGATCGATTATTTGCTCGAGGATGACACCCTCGACCTTGCAAATGTTAAAGGCCTCAAGGGTCTGTCTTTTACTTTTTATGCTCTAACGTCGTATTCTTGATGTCAAGATTGAGTTAATGCCTTGTGATTTGTTTTTTGCAGATCTAGAGATGTCATTTGATCCTTCGATACTGCTGGCCAATGTCCATCATAAGGCCAAGGGGCCAAAGCCTAAGGCCTCGGTCCCCCAAAAGGAGAAGAAAAGGGCAAGGTACGTCGATGCTAGGGTGCCTCTGAGGCTTGAAACCTTGGCACCTCCTAGGGGTCAACCCTCGACGTCACGAAGCCCGACCTCAATGCCTCAGGGGACGTCGAAATATCAAGATCAGGCTCGGGGGTGTCAGGGCATCACGGATTCAGGCTTCGAGCCCATTTCGGACAATGTCCTTGAGGAGTATACGGAGTGCGCCCTTGTAAAGGATATTGTTGATAGGTTTGAGAAGGCGGTCAATATTAATGAAGGGGTCAAGACACTGGAGGTTTTTGACCTTAAGAGTAGAATGTCGACCTTAACTGTACTTTTATTTTTTAATCTTCTTTGATTGAGCTGACACCGGGCTTCCTTTCATTCTTTTTGCAGACGTCGAGTGTGGCACGAGGTCTTACTTTGAATGGCATCAACATATCTGGTGAGCTGGAGGAGCTTTCAAAGGAAAAGGAGCGAGCTGAAAAGCTCGTGATCTTGAAAAGGAACTTGAAGCTGCTAAGGCTGACCTTAAGAAGTCCCAAGAGGAACTTGAGACATCCAAGGCTGAGGTTGAAGAAACGAAGCACGAGCTTCTCCAGTCCCAGAGGTACTTTGGGAAAGAGCTGATGAAGGCTCGTGATGAGGCTCGAGCTCAGGTTGTTGAAGACTTCAAGAAGTCTGACGAGTTTGGGACCCTATTGGGATAGTATGGGTCGGGCTCTTACCACTACGGGCTTCGTCTTGCCCATTCTTATCTCCGTACGAAGGTCCCTGAGGATTTAAAGCCATTGGTCGAGGATTTGAAGACGGTGAATGAGTTTGCAAGGGAGCTCGAACTCTCGACTTCAGATGTCGAGGAGGATGGTGAGGATGATGATGATGGTGATGGAGACGACGTCGGGACTGGCAATCAAGGAGATGATGTCAGGGTCGTAGCTATTGATTAGGTCCCTAACCCTGATGTTTTGAAACTTTTTGTAATGTTGCCCGAACTGGGCTCAATACTTTTGTTTTTAATGCAATCGATGAATGATCGTGCATATTACTTTAAGTTAGTTTAAGCTCGTGTTTCAATCGATGAATAACGCTTTCAAATACGATCGACACTTCGACGTTGAACATCAGGCATGCGTGAGCTCGATTCTTAGCTATCATACATAGTGTACTCATCGAGGTCGAGCTTGAGGCCTATAAGTCATTCAATAACCTGGGCGTTTATGATCGATCTGTTTACTTGTAGTAAACTTGGGTGTTTCAAGCTCGGAGAACCTGCTATTATGTTATTTGTCTTGTTGCGCAAAAGGCATTGAGCTCGTGTGTGATCTGCCTCTTATGAGTTCAATTGTTAAATAACAGGTCGTAGTTATTATATGGAGTTATTGTCACGTCCATGTCTTCGAGATTGTTTCTAGATCGCAGAGGGGTCAGGTGCTATCTTCACCATGCGAAGAGGCCCGACCCTGAACTTGGCCATTTTGTGATTTTAAATACATGAGAGGTCGGGGTTCATTTTGACCTCGGGTTTGTATGTTAGATCCAATGTTGCTATTTTTAGAGCACGGGGTTGGCTGTATGCCCGAGGCACGTCATTACGCCAAAGTTTAAAGAGTTGGCTGCATGCCCGAAGCACGTCATTACGCCGAAGATATTATTTGCATGCGGGTAACACATCATTATGCTAATGTTAAAGAGTTGGCTGCATGTTCGAAGCACGTCATTACGTCGAAGTTATTAGTTGCATGCCCGTAGCACGTCATTATGCTAATGTAAAAGAGTTGGCTGCATGCCTGAAGCACGTCATTACGCTAAAGTATAAGGCATGCAAGTAGAAAGAAACTTGAATATTATTATAATTAGGTGCTCAAGGGTACTTAGCCCGAGCTTCTTGAAACGAAATGCTCAAGGGTGCTTAAACCCGAGCTACTAAAAATAAAATGCTCAAGGGTGCCTAAACCCGAGCTACTGAAAACAAACTGCTCAAAGGTGCATAAACCCTAGCTACTGAAGATAAAATGCTCAAGGGTGCCTAAACTCGAGCTACTGAAAACAAACTGCTCAAGGGTGCAAAAACCCGAGCTATTGAAAGTGAAAATAAGGTGGGCGTGCAAGCCCTAAAAGTCTTAAAAATGAAAAAGACGCTATTGTTATTTTACTTGTAATATATCTTTAGGTTATTTGCATTCCAAGGCCTTGGGAGTGGATTTCCTGAAGTGTCCCTGAGGCTGTATGCTCCGTCTTTTATCCGCCGTATGACTTTGAATGGCCCTTTCCATACCAGGCCGAGTTTACCTGGAGGGTATCCAGCTGCTTCTGCTTTTCTTAGAACCAAATCGCCACACCTAAATTCTCGTGACTTGACTTTGGTGTTGAAGTACTTTGCCGTTTTATTTTGGTAACTAGTAGCTCTCAGTGAAGCTTGCTCCCTTACTTGTTCAAGTAAGTCAAGATGTTCGGTTGTTTGGTCCTCCATGCTGGGTTCAACTCTCCTCAAAGTGGGGAGACTGACTTCGACAGGGATAGTGGCCTCTAAGTCGAAGGCCAACATGAAAGGAGTCTCGCCTGTTGTTGTTTTATGAGAAGTTCTATATGCCCATAGTATGGAGGGCAACTCATCGGGCCAGTCACCTCTTGCGTTTCCAATCCTGGTGCGAAGGTCCTGAAGTATGATCTTATTTGTTACTTCAGCGAGGCCATTGCTTTGAGGGTGCGATACTGACGTCAGATGATGGTTAATCCCGAGATTGACACAAAAAGTTTCTGAATTACTAATTGTCGAAGTGCCTTCCGTTATCCGTTATAAGTACTTTGGGTATTCCAAATCTGCATACGATAGACTTTCATACAAATAATCTGAGCTTTACTTCTGATATTGTTGCTAGGGGTTTGGCTTCTACCCACTTTGTGAAGTATTCAACTTCTACCACAGCAAATTTTAACTGTCCACGGGCCAGGGGGAAAGGTCTAAAGATGTCTACCCCCCATTGTTCAAATGGTGTCGAATAATGGATAAAGGTCAACTCTTCTGCAGGGACATGTATAGCATTACCAAACCTCTGACACTTGTCGCACCTTTTCACATATTCAGCTACATCTTTCTTCATAGTTGGCCAGTAGTACCCATACCTTATTAATTTGTAGGCAAGGGCTCTGGCTCCCTGGTGGTTTCCGCATATTCTCTTGTGAACCTTAGTCAGGGCTTGAAGAGATTCGAAAGGTTTGAGGCATCTCAGATAGGGGAGTGTGAAACTTCTTCGAAATAGCACCCCTCTGATGATACAATACCTCAGAGCTTTGGCCCGAATACTCCTTGCGGCACGAGGGTTAGGAGGTAGGTTTCCATTACTTCTGTACTCAACTATTAGATCAATCCAGGAAGGCTCATGGTCAATGTCCATGACGCTCGACTTCACGTTTATGCTAGGTTCTGTGACAATCTTGATGTGCACTATTCTGTCAAGTCCATCTATCCTCATGAAAACAAGTCTGGATAGTGCGTCAGATTTGGAGTTATTTGCTCTTGCTATTTTCAATATTTCACAACTTGTGAACTATCTTTGAAGGTCATGCACTTTTAGACAGTACAAGCTCATCTTTTTATCTTTTCTTTCAAAGGATCCTTTGATCTGTCCAACAATGAGCTGTGAGTCGCTGAAGACTCTGATGTGCTCTAATTCCAAATTCCTGGCAAGTTCGAGAGCAATAACCACAGCTTCATATTCCACTTCGTTGTTGGTTGCTTCAAACTCAAACATAAGCGCACATTGAACTTCAGTGGTCTTGTCCGGGCTGATGATAATTATCCCAGCCCCCGAGCTCGAACTATTCGACGCCACATCAACAAATATCTCCCAGGTTTTTGAGGTCGTGCTCGGGTTTTTTACTTCGGGCCTTTCTGTCTTTGGAGTGAGTTCAGCTATGATGTAGGCCAGTGCCTGCGCTTGATGGAAGGTTGAGATTTGAATTCTATGTCGAACTCGCCAAGCTTGATCACCCATTTTAATAGCCTTCCTGAGACATCTGGCCTCTGAAGTATGTGCTTGAGTGGTTGATTGGTGAGAACTATCAAAACTCTAGGTGACCAAGGTCGAGACCTTGTCACCCTAGCTTTTCCTGTTAGCTCGCACTCTCAAGGGGAGAGGGTACTGACCTATCCAAAGAGCCCGACCACTTACAAGGAACATGTAATTATTAAGATAGCTAGAGAGTTAGGTGTGAAGCCCGTCTGCGATGTTAGGGTTCCTGAGAGCACCGAAGATGTCTTTGGAGCTCAAGAAGGGGAGATAACGTTTTCTAGGGATGCCCTTAATGCTGGGATGCGGTGGCCTCTTCACCCTTTTTTTTATCCACTTTCTTACTTCGTACTATATGTGTCCAGGCCAGTTGTCCCCTAATGATTGGAGGCTGTTGGTCTATTTCTTTATACTATGTAGATGCCTCGATATTGAGCCTAGGCTCGACCTTCTAAGGATGGTTTATGATATGAAGTACTCGTCGAGGTTCAATTGTTTTGTGTATTTGTCAACCAAGGGGGGCTTTAGGACACCTGAGACCCCAAGCTCTCTTCGGGGTTGGAAAGAGAGATTTTTCTTTGCAAAACCTTAAGATCCCAACCATCCTTTTAGCCCGAGGTGAGAGATCCCTGATAAAGATAGGTTTAACGAGGGTCAGACATATTCCGAGGTTCTAGAGAGGGATAAAATAAGGTTAGTTAACCATGACCCCTTGGCAGAGAAGATCGATTATTTGCTCGAGGATGACACCCTCGACCTTGCAAATGTTAAAGGCCTCAAGGGTCTGTCTTTTACTTTTTATGCTCTAACGTCGTATTCTTGATGTCAAGATTGAGTTAATGCCTTGTGATTTGTTTTTTGCAGATCTAGAGATGTCATTTGATCCTTCGATACTGCTGGCCAATGTCCATCATAAGGCCAAGGGGCCAAAGCCTAAGGCCTCGGTCCCCCAAAAGGAGAAGAAAAGGGCAAGGTACGTCGATGCTAGGGTGCCTCTGAGGCTTGAAACCTTGGCACCTCCTAGGGGTCAACCCTCGACGTCACGAAGCCCGACCTCAATGCCTCAGGGGACGTCGAAATATCAAGATCAGGCTCGGGGGTGTCAGGGCATCACGGATTCAGGCTTCGAGCCCATTTCGGACAATGTCCTTGAGGAGTATACGGAGTGTGCCCTTGTAAAGGATATTGTTGATAGGTTCGAGAAGGCGGTCAATATTAATGAAGGGGTCAAGACACTGGAGGTTTTTGACCTTAAGAGTAGGATGTCGACCTTAACTGTACTTTTATTTTTTAATCTTCTTTGATTGAGCTGACACCGGGCTTCCTTTCGTTCTTTTTGCAGACGTCGAGTGTGGCACGAGGTCTTACTTTGAATGGCATCAACATATCTGGTGAGCTGGAGGAGCTTTCAAAGGAAAAGGAGCGAGCTGAAAAGCTCGTGATCTTGAAAAGGAACTTGAAGCTGCTAAGGCTGACCTTAAGAAGTCCCAAGAGGAACTTGAGACATCCAAGGCTGAGGTTGAAGAAACGAAGCACGAGCTTCTCCAGTCCCAGAGGTACTTTGGGAAAGAGCTGATGAAGGCTCGAGCTCAGGTTGTTGAAGACTTCAAGAAGTCTGACGAGTTTGGGACCCTATTGGGATAGTATGGGTCGGGCTCTTACCACTACGGGCTTCGTCTTGCCCATTCTTATCTCCGTACGAAGGTCCCTGAGGATTTAAAGCCATTGGTCGAGGATTTGAAGACGGTGAATGAGTTTGCAAGGGAGCTCGAACTCTCGACTTCAGATGTCGAGGAGGATGGTGAGGATGATGATGATGGTGATGGAGACGACGTCGGGACTGGCAATCAAGGAGATGATGTCAGGGTCGTAGCTATTGATTAGGTCCCTAACCCTGATGTTTTGAAACTTTTTGTAATGTTGCCCGAACTGGGCTCAATACTTTTGTTTTTAATGCAATCGATGAATGATCGTGCATATTACTTTAAGTTAGTTTAAGCTCGTGTTTCAATCGATGAATAACGCTTTCAAATTCGATCGACACTTCGACGTTGAACATCAGGCATGCGTGAGCTCGATTCTTAGCTATCATACATAGTGTACTCATCGAGGTCGAGCTTGAGGCCTATAAGTCATTCAATAACCTGGGCGTTTATGATCGATCTGTTTACTTGTAGTAAACTTGGGTGTTTCAAGCTCGGAGAACCTGCTATTATGTTATTTGTCTTGTTGCGCAAAAGGCATTGAGCTCGTGTGTGATCTGCCTCTTATGAGTTCAATTGTTAAATAACAGGTCGTAGTTATTATATGGAGTTATTGTCACGTCCATGTCTTCGAGATTGTTTCTAGATCGCAGAGGGGTCAGGTGCTATCTTCACCATGCGAAGAGGCCCGACCCTGAACTTGGCCATTTTGTGATTTTAAATACATGAGAGGTCGGGGTTCATTTTGACCTCGGGTTTGTATGTTAGATCCAATGTTGCTATTTTTAGAGCACGGGGTTGGCTGTATGCCCGAGGCACGTCATTACGCCAAAGTTTAAAGAGTTGGCTGCATGCCCGAAGCACGTCATTACGTCGAAGTTATTAGCTGCATACCCGTAAAACGTCATTACACTAATATTAAAGGGTTGGCTGCATGCCCGAAGCACGTCATTACGCCGAAGTTATTAGCTGTATGCTCGTAGCACGTCATTACACTAATGTTAAAGGGTTGGCTGCATGCCCGAAGCACGTCATTACGCCGAAGATATTATTTGCATGCGGGTAACACATCATTATGCTAATGTTAAAGAGTTGGCTGCATGTTCGAAGCACGTCATTACGTCGAAGTTATTAGTTGCATGCCCGTAGCACGTCATTATGCTAATGTAAAAGAGTTGGCTGCATGCCTGAAGCACGTCATTACGCTAAAGTATAAGGCATGCAAGTAGAAAGAAACTTGAATATTATTATAATTAGGTGCTCAAGGGTACTTAGCCCGAGCTTCTTGAAACGAAATGCTCAAGGGTGCTTAAACCCGAGCTACTAAAAATAAAATGCTCAAGGGTGCCTAAACCCGAGCTACTGAAAACAAACTGCTCAAAGGTGCATAAACCCTAGCTACTGAAAATAAAATGCTCAAGGGTGCCCAAACTCGAGCTACTGAAAACAAACTGCTCAAGGGTGCAAAAACCCGAGCTATTGAAAGTGAAAATAAGGTGGGCGTGCAAGCCCTAAAAGTCTTAAAAATGAAAAAGACGCTATTGTTATTTTACTTGTAATATATCTTTAGGTTATTTGCATTCCAAGGCCTTGGGAGTGGATTTCCTGAAGTGTCCCTGAGGCTGTATGCTCCGTCTTTTATCCGCCGTATGACTTTGAATGGCCCTTTCCATACCAGGCCGAGTTTACCTGGAGGGTATCCAGCTGCTTCTGCTTTTCTTAGAACCAAATCGCCACGCCTAAATTCTCGTGACTTGACTTTGGTGTTGAAGTACTTTGCCGTTTTATTTTGGTAACTAGTAGCTCTCAGTGAGGCCCTTACTTCTTCAAGCAAGTCAAGATGTTCGGTTGTTTGGTCCTCCATGCTGGGTTCAACTCTCCTCAAAGTGGGGAGACTGACTTCGACAGGGATAGTGGCCTCTAAGTCGAAGGCCAACATGAAAGGAGTCTCGCCTGTTGTTGTTTTATGAGAAGTTCTATATGCCCATAGTATGGAGGGCAACTCATCAGGCCAGTCACCTCTTGCGTTTCCAATCCTGGTGCGAAGGTCCTGAAGTATGATCTTATTTGTTACTTCAGCGAGGCCATTGCTTTGAGGGTGCGATACTGACGTCAGATGATGGTTAATCCCGAGATTGACACAAAAAGTTTCTGAATTACTAATTGTCGAAGTGCCTTCCGTTATCCGTTATAAGTACTTTGGGTATTCCAAATCTGCATACGATAGACTTTCATACAAATAATCTGAGCTTTACTTCTGATATTGTTGCTAGGGGTTTGGCTTCTACCCACTTTGTGAAGTATTCAACTTCTACCACAGCAAATTTTAACTGTCCACGGGCCAGGGGGAAAGGTCTAAAGATGTCTACCCCCCATTGTTCAAATGGTGTCGAATAATGGATAAAGGTCAACTCTTCTGCAGGGACATGTATAGCATTACCAAACCTCTGACACTTGTCGCACCTTTTCACATATTCAGCTACATCTTTCTTCATAGTTGGCCAGTAGTACCCATACCTTATTAATTTGTAGGCAAGGGCTCTGGCTCCCTGGTGGTTTCCGCATATTCTCTTGTGAACCTTAGTCAGGGCTTGAAGAGATTCGAAAGGTTTGAGGCATCTCAGATAGGGGAGTGTGAAACTTCTTCGAAATAGCACCCCTCTGATGATACAATACCTCAGAGCTTTGGCCTGAATACTCCTTGCGGCACGAGGGTTAGGAGGTAGGTTTCCATTACTTCTGTACTCAACTATTAGATCAATCCAGGAAGGCTCATGGTCAATGTCCATGACGCTCGACTTCACGTTTATGCTAGGTTCTGTGACAATCTTGATGTGCACTATTCTGTCAAGTCCATCTATCCTCATGAAAACAAGTCTGGATAGTGCATCAGCTTTGGAGTTGTCTTCTCTTGCTATTTTCAAAATTTCAAAACTTGTGAACTATCTCCGAAGATCATGCACTTTTAGGCAGTACAAGCTCATCTTTTCATCTTTCCTTTCAAATGATCCTTCGATCTGTCCAATAACAAGTTGTGAGTCGCTGAAGACTCTGATATGTTCTAATTCCAAACTTCTGGCAAGTTCGAGAGCAATGGCCACGACTTCATATTCTGCTTCGTTGTTGGTTGCTTCAAACTCATACCTAATCGCACATTGAACTTCAGTGGTTTTGTCCGAGCTGATGATGATTATTCCGGCCCCGAGCTCGAGCTATTTGACGCCCCATCCACAAATATCTCCCAGATTTTTAAGGTCTTGCTCAAGTTTTTGATTTTAGGCCCTTGTGGTTTTTGAGTGAGTTCAGCTATGAAGTCGGCCAGAGCCTGTGTCTTGATAGAAGGTCGAGGCTTGAATTCTATATCGACCTTGCCAAGCTCGATTGCCCACCTTAATAACCTTCCTGAAACATCCGACCTCTGGAGTATGTGCTTGAGTGGTTGATTGGTGAGAACTACTATAGGGTGAGATTGGAAATAATGCCGCAACTTTCTAGCAGTTACTATCAAGGCAAGAGCTAACTGTTCTGCAAGGATATACCGAGTTTCGGTGTCAAGAAGCACTTTACTGACATAGTAGATGGGTTGTTTCACTTTTCCTTTTTCCTTTACTAACACCCCACTTACGGCATTTTGAGAGACAGCCAAGTAAAGGAACAGAGTATCACCAGGCTTTGGTTTGGTAAGAACTGGAGGTACAGCTAAAGCTTGCTTAAACTGTTGGAAGGCTAGATCGCATTCATCATTCCATTCAAAGCTTTGGTTGCCTCTGAGTACTTTGAAAAGGGAGAAACATCTGTCTGCTGCCCGAGAAACAAATCTGTTCAATGCTGCTACTCGACCTGTAAGCTTTTGAATGTCCTTTTTGCTTCTTCGGGCTTCCATAGAAACTTTCCCGACACTACCCCAAAGGCACATTTTGTCGGGTTAAGCTTCATGCTGTATCTCTGCAGCGTGGAAAACACTTCCTCAAGATCGGTGATATGATCATCCACCTGTTTACTTTTGACCACCATGTCATCTACGTAAGCCTCAATGGTTTTCCCAATCAAATCAGAAAAGACCTTGTTGATTAGCCTCTGATATGTTGTCCCTGCGTTCTTTAACCTATATGGCATGACCTTGTAACAATAGATGGCTGAATCGGCCATGAATAAGGTCTTCTCTTGATCTTCTATGGCCATTGGTTTTTGATGGCACCCTGAGAATGCATCCAAAAGCTATACAATTTGTGACCTGAAGTGCTGTCAATCCGGGGTAGGGGATAGCTATCCTTCGGACATGCTTTGTTCAAATTAGAAAAGTCAATGAAAAATCGCCACTTTCCATTGGCCTTTTTCACGAGGACAATAGATGGCTGAATCGGCCATGAATAAGGTCTTCTCTTGATCTTCTATGGCCATTGGTTTTTGATGGCACCCTGAGAATGCATCCAAAAGCTATACAATTTGTGACCTGAAGTGCTGTCAATCCGGGGTAGGGGATAGCTATCCTTCGGACATGCTTTGTTCAAATTAGAAAAGTCAATGAAAAATCGCCACTTTCCATTGGCCTTTTTCACGAGGACTACATTGGCAAACCAGTCAGGATATTGCACTTCTCGGATGAATTGTGCATTAAGGAGCTTGGCAATCTCTTCTCGTATGACTTCGCGCCGTTCCGGTGCAAACTGTCTTTTCCTTTGTTTAACAGGTTTGGCTCCTGGGTTTACATTGAGCCTGTGTACTGCAACCTCGGGATCAATTCCCGGCATGTCTTCAACTGTCCAAGCGAATACGTCTTGGTTTTGGGAGTGACAACTTATGTTTAGCCATGATGGTTGAATCAAGGTCACGTCCTACTGTCACCTTCCTACCAGGCTTGAGCTTGAGCTCGACCTCGACCAACTCCTCTATCGGGGCGAGTCTCCCACGATTTTCAAGCTCGAGCTTGAGCTCTAAAAGCTGCATGACGTCTCCCTTCATTTTTCGGACACTAGTCACATAGCATTCTAGTTTCATAGAATAAAGTAATCTTGCTATTAGAATATTGGTAAACAGTTGGTCCTCTTAGATTGCTTTTAAGTCTTCTTCTGCAGTGGCATCTGTTTAGTTCCTTAAGGTTGACAGATAAAAGGGGATCAAAAGAATGATATAATGCTTCTGGATTTGTTGAAGTGTAAAAATGATAAAAAAGAAACAAGTCAGAAAGCCTTGAACAATCATGCCAGCAAAGAGTTGGCTGCAAAACGGGGTTTTCTTTTAGCATTAGAATGTGAATTTTGAAGTGTGCTAGAGGTGAGTATTGACATGTGAAAATGATATAAAAGAAACTCAATAGTAAGAACCCTGAACGATCATGTCAGCAAAGAGTTGGCTTCAGAAGGGGATTTTCTTTTACATTAGAATTTGGATTTAGAGGTGTGCTAGAGTTAAGTATTTTGTATTCTGATAAAAAATGAATTGAAAATTATGTTCTACAAGTAAAGTTCTTGTAAATCTTGAATAGTGTGCAACCTTCACAGTATCATGTATATATTTGGCCTACTTGAAACTGAGGATCCAAGGGGCCTTGTCCTTGTTATGTAGTTATGTCGCTGATGCTCTCCATTAGTCTTAAAGTTGTTTTGGCCAACATAAGACTCAACTCAGCAAAGCCTTGATCTCCTAAGGTACTCCTATTTTTCATGACCTCCAAATGGATTATGCAATGAGTTCAGGTTCTATTGGTCTTCATAAGCATAAATGACCTTTTTCGTAGGATTGCATATTTAGGCTGTAGTCGCCTCCTTCAGATCATCAACCAGCATGCCTAATCCGCAAATCTACTAAAATTTCCTTTCTTTTGTTTACAGCCATTGTTTTTACTCCCTTTTTAGATTATATATTGAGAAGTATTTTTATATGTAATCTGACAGGTTGTGGTCAAACTTGTTCGGAGCCATTTACTTCAGCTCCAATTGGCTCACCCTGTGCTTGTCTACTTCCAATGAAAGTCAAACTTTTGCTGGGTGTATCACCATACCTTATCTTCTCAGAGGTCAATGAGTTAGCGATTGAGGTTGCAGCAGGCACCTACCTAATGCAAAGTCAAGTGATGATAATTGGTGCTACTGCTGATATTCGTGATCAGGGAAGAACAGTGGTTGATATTAATTTGGTGCCGCTGGGGGATAAGTTTGATAATACAACTGCTATGTTGACTTACCAAAGATTTTTGCATAAGAAGATACCACTAAATAGGACCCTTTTTGGTGATTATGAAGTATTATACGTCATTTATCCAGGTAAAATCCTGAGTTGTTATGTCTATGCTTTATCACTTCAATTTTTTATTTTAGAGACTAAAAAATTAGTACAGGTCTCCCTTCTTCACCACCATCTGGCATTTTATCCGGTGATGGTCCAAGTGGAAGTGCCGGAAATCAGCAATACCCTATTACTGCAGATTTAGTTGACAAAAATCAGAAAATGAGCCCTCGAGTAATTTTTGTCATTGCTTTGTCAACATTTGTACTCTTGGTAGTTTGTTGTACCACAGTTACTTTACTGTTGAAGTTCAGAAAAGCTGGTAGACCGTCCAACGCTGTTGATCCAGTATTTACATCATCTATAAACAAAAGATCTGGTAAGCATGTAATCCATATTTGCATTAGCACTGTCTAAAGTGAATGTGGACACATTTTTCAACTGATGTGCAGAGACTGAGTGGCAAATGAAACAATTTTATTTTTCTTTCACTTCTGCTAAAGTCTTATAACCACTGTCTGTCTGTGGAATTGCTGATACAAAAAATTCTTTATATTATCAAGCAAGGCTGAGATGGATTTCGGGATGGTTGTAGGTTTATTGTGCGTCCAGACACATCTGAAAGATGTCCTATTGGTCATTTTATTTATCTGCTTGTGCAGTGAGTACAATTATAAAACTATAAGTTGCTGTTGTTGTGATTGTTCTCATAGAGGAGAAATCTTGTCTTCCTTATTTTATTTGTTTGGCCTGCGTAAACGTCAATATTTGTAGTTTGTCAAAAGTAAATTAACCTCCTCACGAAAGCACAGGATAAAGCCATGATGATCAGCTGTTGTAATGTTTGAAATATAAACAAATTTTATTATTTCTGGCTCCTACTCTTTTTTTTTTTTTTTTTTTTTTAAATTTAAAATTTTTTATTTATATGCCTTGTGTTAATATCTGGTTGACTTGGCATTGATTTCTCATCCGATATGAGATGTCATTACTTATTTTAGCATTGATGGCTATATATTTCTTCAAACATATCAACTGTCTAAAGCTGTTGGAGATTTTAAATGCATTTGAATTTTCTTTTAAGTTGCAGGACTTGGCTCTATGCAGTCAAGTAGCCCAGCCAGTTCAACATCTGCGTCTCTTGTTTCTGCCATGCCTGCATCTGTTCTTTCTGTCAAAACATTTAGACTTACAGAACTGGAGAAAGCCACTGACAAATTCAGTTCAAAAAGGATTTTAGGTGAAGGAGGATTTGGACGTGTTTATCTTGGGATCATGGAAGATGCAACTAAAGTAGCTGTGAAGTTACTGACAAGGGACAATCAGAATGGAGACCGTGAATTTATTGCTGAGGTTGAGATGCTAAGCCGATTGCACCATCGCAACCTCGTGAAATTAATTGGTATATGCATTGAAGAACGTACACGCTGCTTGGTCTATGAGGTTGTTCCAAATGGCAGTGTTGAGTCCCACTTACACGGTATACTTTTCTTTTCTTTTGATTTGCTTAATCTAATTCAATGCTTCCACTCCAGCAGCAACTCCCCTGGTGGGGGGATGGGAGTGAGTCATAATGGGACGTGTGTGTTCCTTGCCAGTAATATTTGTCTCTTACACTAACTAAGCAGAAATACCTTTTGTTTAAGAAGGGATGAACTAATTTGGCCTGAAATTTTGACTCGGTCCAGTGGCTGACGTTTCAGGTGCTGACAAGAGCAAGGCACCTCTTGATTGGGATGCACGGTTGAAGATTGCTCTTGGTGCAGCGAGAGGACTGGCTTACCTTCATGAAGATTCTAATCCTCGTGTTATTCATCGAGACTTCAAAGCCAGTAATGTTCTACTAGAAGATGATTTTACTCCGAAGGTTTCTGATTTTGGTTTGGCAAGGGAAGCAACAGAAGGAAGTCATCATATATCTACTCGTGTGATGGGAACTTTTGGGTATGTTTCTTTGCTGCAAAAAAAGTAAACTGTATCTTACCGGGAATCCTTTTTGTGGAAACCGAACTATACTATTAAACTTCTCTCTGGCATGGTGAAACAATGAATATAAGTTGCATGCTTTGACTGGTTAATTTTATTGTAATAACTTAAGGAACGTGATTTAGTTGACCTTATGAATGACTATAACTTAACAGGGCGGTGATCAATTCTCCCTTTTTTCTGTTGGTGGTAATGTGAAATTTGCATTACTTTACCAGGTCAAGATCATATGCAAGATTTGTGTCGCATTTTCTAACATTTGCCTTTAAACCTTGGTTGCAGGTATGTTGCTCCTGAGTATGCAATGACAGGGCATTTACTTGTCAAAAGTGATGTTTACAGTTATGGGGTTGTGCTATTAGAGCTTCTCTCAGGAAGGAAGCCTGTGGATATGACTCAACCTCATGGACAAGAAAACCTTGTGACATGGGCACGATCTCTACTGACAAGCAGAGAAGGTTTGGAGCAATTGGTGGATCCCTCCTTGTCTGGGAACTATGATTTCGATGACATGGCAAAGGTGGCTGCCATTGCTTCCATGTGTGTTCATCCCGAGGTGACTCATCGACCATTCATGGGAGAAGTAGTTCAGGCACTCAAACTCATCTATAATGATGACGCAGGCGAGACTTGTGGGGATGCTTGTAGTCGTAAGGAGTCTTCAGCTCGTGATTCAGACTACAAAGGTGATTCTGTGCCTTCTGATAGCAGTTGGTGGAATGCGGGTGGGATTACCCCACGGTTGACTTATGGACATGCCTCGTCTTTCATAACTATGGAGTACAGTTCGGATCATCTTGAAGTGTTGGAAAGCAGAAGACAATATCCAGCTTCAGTCGAGGGTGGAGTTGCATTGCCAATAAGGCACGGTAATAGATCAGGTCCTCTGAGGACAGTCAGGAGTAACCGAGCTTTTTACAGATTACAGGGGAGTATGAGCGAACACGGTGGGCTCCTCTCAAGACGTGCTTGGAATGATGGTACCGGGTTTGAAGCTTCTTTTTAGTGTGTTTAAGGTGTACAGTACTGAAGGGCCGTTGTTATTGAGAAAATTGGTTTTCTCCGTGTAATCCTTCGAAATTTACTCGATTTCGATTTCGATTTCGATTTCCTTGAGTGGGGGACAATGGCTTCTAATTTTGTTAATCAAAATTCATTAACATACAGACAAGTTGTAAGTTGGATAATCAAGTGTATATGCAGTCAATTAATATTTGGTTCTTCATTGTTTGATTGAATTAGTAGCTATTCATTTACCCTCTCTTTTTTGTATTTTACTCTTTGAGTTTATTTTGTAATTATTTAATACCCTATAAATATGTTCAATTCTTAGACTTGGGCCTTAATTAGGCCATATGATAAGACTGTCCAATTAGGGCCGGACTTGAATAACCAAAACAATCAAGTGGGCCTCAGATAATTAATTCGAAATTATTAAAAATTAAAATCATAACTTAACTTTGTCTCAAATCTCAATTTCAAGCTACCAAACTTCTCAGCCATGATTAATGCTTAATTTCTAATATCAACCTACTATAATGTTTTCCACTAACACTTTGATGTTATCATGGACTTTTCGGTGTGAAATATTACTTTAAGTATAATTATTCAATGTAGTATTGTCATCACGACAGTTCTATTATTTTACTGTCAAAATTTAAGAATATCGTGTCAGCTTTATGACAGTCATATCAAAATAACTCAATTTTTAATTGTATAATATGACTACCCTAACCTAGAATACAACCATGCTACTATAACAGGGAGGGTTTGAACTGATCGATACTCACAACTAGGGGGTGGGTCCCACTTTTATTTTGCATTTTTTATTCAAGCGAGGTCCGCGCTTGTGAGTGAGTGTCGACCAAGTGGGTAAAAAAATTCTGACAAGAGAGCTTTTTCCACCTAGAATATCCTCGTATGGGCATGTGCTCAGTGCAAGACCATCGATATTCGAGCACCATAAATAATGTAACCTAAAAAATATCTTGAAATTATATATAACCCATTAAAAATAATTTGCAACATTCTAAAATGCATGAGCACTAGATTGCTGTTATTATAACGCAAAAAATATCATCGTATAACTTAAAATTGAAGGGAAATACATCAATCTTATATAAAGTAAACACAATTTTTTATATGAGAGATTTTCTTATTGAAATAGAGCTCTTTTAATTTGACCATACTTTCAAAAAATTATACAAACATATTAAAAAATAATTTATTCAAAAATAACTTCTTAATCTTTAAAAATAATTTTTAACTTTCAAAAATTCCTATTAAACGAGTCCTATTTGATTAGAGGCATTTGCATTAATAGAATTAGGGAATATTACACGAAATCCCGTTTGATATGGCGGTGATTTAGAAAAATCGCTCTCACCGATATTGTTAATGCGTTGTCTTCGCACGTCCTCAAATGCTTCAAATCTTATTATTTGGACGCGTACAACGTGCACCTATGTGTACCCCATACAACTTTTATGTCCACGCGCATCTATTTCACGCTCCATCACGCTATAATGCCACTGTTTTTTTGCCTTTTTCTTTTCTCATGTTAATTTCTATTATTACCCTTTTCTGGAAATGGAATGCCAAAATTGCCAACGGTGGGCACTCCGTGCCCTTGTTGAGCCCACTTGGAAGCATTTCAGGATGCACGCCATTCGTCGGGGTTGGACCATCCCGATTCAGGTGCGAATTTAGGATCAAGCTAAAAAAAACTTCAAACTGAGCTAATACGTAAGGAAAAAAAAAATACATGATAATATTTTTACGCATAGAAAATGAAAGAGGCTGAGGATTAGACCAATCCGTAGCCTCATCCAGTCCCCCATACATTCACTCCTGGTCCCGATTGAGTTTATGACTTACTTCACACTTTTGTTTTAATCCATCAAGATGTCTATAAAGAGATAAGGTCTGCAGTGTCGAGAGAAATCGAGTTCAAAGACTTTTATTTGTTTATTTTTATTTTTAAATTTAATTTTTTTTTAAATTTTCATGTTTGTGAGATTAATATTTTCTTGTCCATTGCACAGACAATGAAATTTCACACCTGACGAATCTTTTACTCTACCGTGTGTGACAAATCAATTGATTTTATGTGGACATTTCTATTTCCTTTGTTCTCGATAATTTCTTGACTATTTGGTACTACTCTATGCATTAAACATTTTATATGCAATAATTTGCTCTCTTCAAGATATTTCTTTTCCTTTCATAAAATTGAGACATTGTGGAGTTGGAACTAGACAATCCAATTTGAAATGATATTCTTTAAAAGATGTGTCATATTAAGCCCTGTTTGATTTCCATTTTTTTGAAAATCTATTTTTCACTCTCTTATTTTCAATCACAAATTTTTCATTAAAATAATATTTTATGTAAATCAAATTTGTTTTTTTTTATTTTTCAATCACACATTCTCTTTTAATCTACTATTCTAAAATACATTTTTTCATAAAAATGAGGCTCAAACACCCTCTAATAGATACTTGCAGATAACTCTATGGAATATACTTTCCCTGTCCCATAAAAGATAGAATAATATTCCTTCTTTATTTGTCCTAAATTATATGTCAATTTTCTTATTGAGAGTATAATTAATTTTTCATAATTTTTTAATATGCTTCTATTTTACGTGCCTTATTGGTGAAATTAAGTGTTACTAAAAGAAAAGTACAATTAAATGAATCACATAATTTCACATTTATTAAATCATTACATAATATCATATAAACTAGTGCTAGATAACATTATTCCATAAATAAATATGAACTGCTTATATTATACTATTATTTAACGTAAGAATGTATTAGGAAAATATGTCAGTAAAATTTATATTTTCAACTATATTAAATATATATTTTCAATTTGTGTGGAAATGAATGCAAGTATATCTCTATGGAGAATATTTTTTCTTTTAACTTTTTCGTTATTTTTATTTTTCATCAATGAAATAATAAGGCCATCTCCAACCCAGCACCAAATTTTGCACCATTTTGCACCAAATTTTGCACTAAATCTTGCACCAAACCAAAATTCTTCTCCAACCATTTCACCAAAATTTACACCAAATGAACAGTGATTTATTATTTTATTCATTCTTTTGATTTTTAACAATATATTTATTTTAAAATATTATTTATTTATTTATTTATTTTATAACTATATATATTACTAAATCATAACTTCATTAAATTAAAACTTCACATGTCATATATATTATGTTAAATTGACAAAAATAATTGATTATATTATTAATTTATGATAAACAATTACGTTAAATTTACAAAAATAATAAACTTTAATAATATAAACTTTACATTAAATTTAATTTTAAACGTAAACTTTACGAATTTAACTTTTCGTTAAATTAACAATTACGTTAATTATTATTGATTATATTATTAAAAATAATAAACTTTAATAATATAATTAATAGTGTAATTAATTAAGTAATTATTATTATTATCATCATTATCATTATCATTATTATTATAGAATGAAAATGACACAAATGTCCTTAACCATTATCTTTAAAAAAAGAAAAATAAGGGTAAAATGGACATTGCACCATTTGGTGCAAAATGGTGCAACATGAATAGTGTTGCACCATATTTGGTGCAATACTATTCATTACACCATTTTTTGCACCAAAATTTGGTGCAATGGTGCAATGGTTGGAGGAAGTTTGCACCAAATTTTGGTGCAATTTGATGCAATGGTGCAAGGGTTGGAGTTGCCCTAAGGTAAGCAGATAGCATGTGAGTGTAAAACAACATTAACTACACCTTGGTTAGTATTTAAAAATGTGGGCCCCGTTGGAATTCTTAAATTCCGAAGTTTGCGTACCAGAGGGGCATTAATGGAATTTCAACAACTTAATCAACTTTTTAATTGTTCTTAAATTTAATTAGTAATTACCTAATATTATTCATCTGGCGTCAGACAAATCCCAAACAACGTGGGAGAGTCGTAAGTCTCTCTCTCTCTCTCTCTCTCTCTCTCATATTCTAATTTTTTCTTCTTTAAATACGTTTCTTTTCCCATTTTATTATAATTATTATTTTTTTATTTGGAGCGGTGAATGTACAAAGCTCATTCTGTTGTCAGATCTTTATTTGTTCTATTTTCGATCAGAACATTTCAAGAAAATCAAGTACTGTAAATAACAAGTGGGAGATCTATTGTTTGTAGAAGTAATCAATTTGAAGTGAATTTTTTCATTCTTTAAGTGGAGGAGGCAGTGTTGGTTTGATCCACTACTTGTGAACATTGTTGGTTTCTTGAGGATTTGATGGCTGATTAATTAAGCACTGGAGATTCTGATCCGTTTGAAGTTATTTTGAAAATGGTATAGAATTTCTATTTAACTTTTTTCTGTTGATGCTTAATCTTCATATTTGATAGCTTGAGATACGTTGATCTGTGGTTAATTCAATAAAGATTTATTCTTTTTCATTGTTTTAAACGATGATGGATTTCTTTATGAATTAACGTGAATGTGTATTTCTTTTACTACCAATATTAACTTATAATCGTTTATTTCGAACGTTAATAGTCGTGGTATATGAATTTTATGAAGTAATTTCTGTCTGGTGGCCTTTTGGGTGTGGGTGGGGATGGGGAAATGGAGGGGTGGATCCCTGGTTTTAAGTTGCAACTAAAAGGTTTGACTTCAATTTACTTGAAGAGCAGACAATGTACTAGAATGCAGTAATTACTGAATTTGTCGGATGATTGCCCGAAGTCAACTTTTCATGTCATTTAGTGTTGAAGATAGTATCTGAATGATATACTTTTGGCTTGATCTAATGCTTAAATTTTAGATGAAGTGATTTAACATTTATAACTGATATATGAATAATTGCTCACAATTTTATGGTTGATTGTGGAAAGATTTTCTTAGCATTGGTGCTAGTTTAAAAATTCTATAAGTTTCGGTGTCATCCCCTCAATTTGAGACTCGGGGAACTTTTTCTCCCTATTGGTAGTGGTGAGGATCAGCATCCAACTGAAATTGAATATGTATATGGTTAATTTATAAAAATTTTACGCACGAAGGAAAAAAAATAAATTTATCATTGTTTTCTCTCTTAGTGTTCTTTGATTCTTTATTCTATGAAAAATTGCTTTCTTGTGATCTCTGGCAAAATTGCCCCGGACTGAAGCATTGGTAGCCATGCTAATTATAAAGAAAACTTATGCATGTGCATAGATTTCAAACTAGCATGTCTTCCTAAAGATTGTGTGGGTGAAAAAAAGGGGAGAGAAAAATTTAAATTAATTTGATGAGATTTAATGGGGGTCAAACAGGGGCTAAGTGAATTAAAAAATGATATTTTTGGAGAATACGCAGTTAAAACGTAGGGAAAAAATTATGGGTCCATGTACAAAATTGGAAAATATGTGGTTGAAAATGAGTTTGAGAAAAAATGATTTTCATAAGTTGTGCCAAATAAACTATATAATTTTTATAGCCCGGTTAATAGTCAATGGGTGATTTTAAATCTGCAAATAATGTAACTGGCAACTTGTAGTCTGGACTTCCCTGGACTTACTGTATCATTTTATTCTATCCTTGCCATTCTGGAAATTGCTCTTCATTACTCCATATTGAATACTGGTCACTGGAATTTTGTAGGTTGCTTCAGTCAGTGTAGGGGTTGGGTCTCTTGTTTGGGTGGAGGATGCTGATGAAGCCTGGATTGATGGGGAGGTTGTGGCGGTCAATGGTGAAGACATCAAGGTCCTTTCTACATCAGGGAAGACGGTAAGTTGTCATCGGAAGTTAAATACTTAATACTTTTTTTACCTTCCATTTTCTATTTCTCTTGTAGAAATCTTCGAATTCATTTTATTGTAATTGTGAGAGAGAGACATGGAAAATGTCTCTTTGCATTAGTTATTCCCATGATATGTTCTTTTAGTTTTATTGTCCTTTTAATTAAACGTAGCCCTTAATGGTTGAATGAATTTAGGACCCTTCTAATATTTCTACTAAGATTTTCTACAGGTTGTTGTTAAGTCATCCAATGTCTATCCCAAAGATGCCGAAGCCCCACCATGTGGGGTGGATGACATGACAAAGTTGGCATATTTGCATGAACCTGGAGCTCTACACAATTTAAAATCTAGATATGATATCAATGAAATTTATGTAAGTTTCACAATATCTTATATATTTTCAAGGAAATTTTCCTTCTCATTCTTCTCTCATGGAATAACCTAGATAATTTTATAAACTCTTTGACTTGGATGTGTTTGCAGACATATACAGGAAATATATTAATAGCTGTGAACCCCTTTCAAAAATTGCCTCATCTATATGATAGCCATATGATGGCGCAATATAAAGGAGCTGGCTTTGGTGAGCTAAGTCCACACCCATTTGCTGTTGCAGATGCTGCATATAGGCATGTATTTACTTTAGGTTGACTGTTTGTGTTTATGCATATTACACAGCTAATTAAGGGATCGTTTTGTGGCCACAGACTCATGATGAATGAAGGAATAAGTCAATCTATTTTGGTTAGTGGCGAGAGTGGGGCCGGTAAAACTGAAAGCACAAAATTGCTCATGCGTTATCTTGCTTACATGGGTGGACGATCTGCAACTGAAGGAAGGACCGTGGAACAAAAAGTTCTTGAGGTAATAAATTTTGCTTTTTAGTTGGTGCACGAGCATAGATTAGAAGCATTATTCTGGTAATTCGAGTATCTTACCTTCAGTTCACATATTATGTTACGTGTTCTGTCATTGTAGTCAAATCCTGTTCTGGAAGCGTTTGGTAATGCAAAAACTGTGAGGAATAATAATTCAAGGTATGGAAATTCAGCATTTGCAGTATGATATAGGATTTGTTGCAACCATTATCTTATAAATTCATTTTGTTATATTCCATCAACTAATATTTACGTGCCAAAACAATTGCAGCCGTTTTGGCAAGTTCGTTGAGCTTCAATTTGATCAAAGGGGTAGGATTTCTGGGGCTGCTATCAGAACTTATTTGCTTGAGAGATCTCGTGTTTGTCAAGTGTCTGATCCTGAGAGAAACTACCATTGTTTCTACATGCTCTGTGCTGCACCACCTGAGGTGATTGGTTTCCATTCCATTTTCTATCTTTATCCTTTTACTGAATTTTCACATTCGATCTTCTCACGTAGATGCTCCCATTCACTAGAGATGAGATCCTAGTAGGACACATTCTAAGAGGGTGAGGTAGACCAAAATTAACTAGGTCCCTTGAGATTGGGAAGGATCTATTGCATTTGATGTTTGAATAGATCAAAATTAACTAGGTCCCTTGATATTGGGAAGGATCTATTGCATTTGATGTTTGAATAGATGTAGTGATTAAGTACTCATGTAGCAGACCCTTTATTTGGAATAAAACTTAGGTTGTTCTTGTTGATCATCTCCTCTCAGAAAGCTGAATTTCCTTGATATGATGAATTTTTTAGTTGATTTGTCATAAAAGGGAATGAGAAACTGGTTTTCTATTACATTCTACACGCATTATTCTTAATCTCTAGAAGTAATAGAATTTCCGTTAATTTTCTATTCTATCTAATCAGTGATTGATATTAAGCAATGCATTAACATGCCAATTATATATCTCAAGGCAGTTTCCCACATCAAAGTTTTTATTGCTTGGTTGCAAAACTTGTTGATGAAGATTGCTTTGTCTTCTTTATTTACTCACATCTACCATCCCTGCAGTAACCCCAGATTCCTTCTGAATTCTCTCTGTTGCTACTGCTCTATATAGCAGATTGACTGCTAATCGAATTATAAAGACGTTCACGCCGTTCTCATTTTTTAGTCTTAAACATATATTGTATCCCTGTTGTTTGTACTGCTCCATGGGATTGAATTATGAGTCAAGATTCCTTCTGAATTCTCTCTGTTGCTACTGCTCAATATAGCAGATTGACTGCTAATCGAATTATAAAGACGTTCACGCCGTTCTCATTTTTTAGTCTTAAACATATATTGTATCCCTGTTGTTTGTACTGCTCCATGGGATTGAATTATGAGTTTCTCCGTTGATGTCTACTTGGTATCATGTCCAAGTATTAGGTCAACACTTCCCTCACCCAAGTCATCACATTTCTTTAATTTCTTGTCAATTTATTTTGAAAAATCTTTATTTATGCACCCTCTTATGTTTACAACTTAATTCCTGATTAATCTCATTTTATTTTGCTTTTTACTTTCAGGATATTAAAAAATTTAAGTTGGGCAATCCAAGAACATTCCATTATTTAAATCAATCAAATTGCTACGAGTTAGACAGGTTTGATGAATCCAGAGAGTATATAGAAACAAAAAAAGCAATGGATACCGTGGGAATAAGTTCAGAGGAACAGGTATAAAAGACAATTGTTTTACATGCAAGAGTGTTTTCTCGCTAAATCTATTTCATCTGTTGTCTATCAGGATGCAATATTTCGAGTTATTGCTGCAATCCTCCATCTTGGAAACATTGAATTTACAAAGGGGAAGGAAATAGATTCATCCATGCCTAAAGATGAAACATCTTGGTTTCATTTAAGAACTGCAGCAGAGCTGTTCATGTAATTAGATTTTGCAAGTCCATCCATACTTAACCTGACAAGAGTAGTTGCTAATTTTTTATTCTTACTGCCTGCTAAGATTAGGAAGATTCAGCTTTTAAAAGGTCAGCATTTTGTAGGTGTGATGTAAAGGCTTTAGAGGATGCCCTCTGCAAACGTGTAATTGTCACTCGTGATGAAACCATCACCAAATGTTTAGATCCAGAAGCAGCGGCTGGAAGCAGAGATGCTTTGGCCAAAATTGTCTACTCAAGGTTGTTTGACTGGTAAGCTTCATTTTTATGCTTGAAGGAGATGTTCTTTAGTTGATGCACATTTGTGATCCAACATACAGTATTTTATCATGATTTTTTTAATTTTCATAGTTATTGCTTATCTGCAGGCTTGTGGATAAGATTAATAGTTCAATTGGTCAAGACCCTAATTCAAAATGTTTAATCGGGGTGCTGGATATTTATGGATTTGAGAGTTTCAAGACTAACAGGTGCTCAACTGGTATGCTTTGTCTTCATTGTTGACATGATCTGGTCTGTTTTACTCAGTTGCTTAAATAATTAAATATAAGTTGAATATTTAACTTTTTAATTTTCATAGTTATTGCTTATCTGCAGGCTTGTGGATAAGATTAATAGTTCAATTGGTCAAGACCCTAATTCAAAATGTTTAATCGGGGTGCTGGATATTTATGGATTTGAGAGTTTCAAGACTAACAGGTGCTTAACTGGTATGCTTTGTCTTCATTGTTGACATGATCTGGTCTGTTTTACTCAGTTGCTTAAATAATTAAATATAAGTTGAATATTATTTATGTCCTTGTATCCTGTTAATTCGTTCACATATAGGCTTTGGCAATCTTCAATGTTTGTGATATAGAGAAAGAGACAAGATAATCTTTTCATTACTTCTGTTTGGTTACATTCACTCTACGTTTTCTTTTTATCATTTTGGATTGCTCGGAGAGAAAAGGAGGAAAGCGAGTGTGTGGCAGATGGGGAGTCAACACTTGGCAAATGCATGGTGCCTTGTCTGTAAAATGACAAATTGCTCCTCTCATGTTTATACAAGGATGAAGTACAATTTCATGCTTGTCTAAAGTTTATGATGCTAATACTTTTTGTTGTTGCTTGTTGGAAAAATATGTCATTCATTATTAGTTTGATCCAGCACCAACACCTTGTTATATTTGTTATAGGACTTGAAGATCTAAAATTATGAGCATCCTTCTTGACTTCTGAAATACAAACTTATCAATACTTTTGACGTGCAAACTTTTCGGCTTTCTTTTCACGAATTTATAAATGATGAACAATTTAATTCAAATTTATGGCTTAACTTTTCCTTCTGTCATGGAGGCGATTATTTCCAACTATTTTGCTTATGGTAATCACTCTGAATACTTAATGTTGCACATTTCTACAGTTTTGAGCAATTTTGCATAAACTTGACCAATGAGAAGCTTCAGCAGCATTTTAATCAGGTTTCTTATAGATTCTTTATTCTTCCTTCATAAATATTTTCAGAACTTGTCATTATGCTAAAGTTTTGTGATGCCTATTAACTTATATGCCAGCACGTTTTTAAAATGGAGCAAGAAGAGTATACAAAAGAAGAAATTAACTGGAGCTACATTGAGTTCATTGATAATCAAGATGTTCTGGATCTCATTGAAAAGGTTGTACCATTTGTGCTTTCAATTTTCTTGGAAGTTATTTTATCCAATAGTTAATCTGTTTTCCTCTTTAATAACTGAGTATCTGTACATTCATTTTTTGTTCTAAACTCATTGAAGAAAAATAGTCCATTGTCTTATTCTGTCCATTGTTTTAAAAAGCACTTGAGGCTTATGCCTTAAGGCATGCCTCGCTGAAGCTTTCATTAAGAACCTAGAACCTTATGCTTTGAGTGCCATTTGTCGAGGTGCATGCCTCAAGACATAAAGTGGAGACGGCTTCAGTGCGCATTCTTTAATCTTTCCCTTTCTGAGGTTTTTATTAATGACCTCAACTTTCTGGGCTAGTTTTTGTATATGACAGACTGTTTATGGTTTTTGGGCTAGTTTCTTAGTCTCTTTAAATTTCCCGCTTTCTAAAGGCAGATGGGGTTTTCTGTTTCATTGTTTATAAATTTTTTTGATTGTAGATACTATTAAGACTTGGATTCATTTTAAAAGGTCAACCTTGTTAAGAGGAGTTAACCAAACCCCTATATGTTGATTAATACTTTTATATATAATCGATGTGAGATATATATGTTACAATGCCCTCACAAGATAGTGGCTCGTTTGAGAACGCCAATCTTGTAGTCCGAACACTCGTTTTACCTTTAGAAGGATCGAATTGCTCGTTTGTTTAAAGGCGTAGCCTAAACCTTATATGTTGGTTGCTTTTCTATTTAACCTATATGGGATTTTATCCCTTGCCAGAAAGTTGTGTTTTAGCAATTGTTATGATCTGGTCCACTTTTTATTGAATAATATTTATTCTTATCTATATTTTTTCTTTTGTTTTGTAATTCCTCAGAAGCCAGGTGGCATTATAGCTCTTTTGGATGAAGCTTGGTCAGTCTTTTCCTAGTTACAGGAACTTCTATTTAAAGTGCTTCAGCTTGTTTAGTAATAGAATATTTGACGACTAGCAATTTAATGGTTGCAAATGTCTTGTAGCATGTTTCCTCGATCAACTCATGAAACATTTGCTCAAAAGCTCTACCAGACATTCAAGAACCATAAACGATTCAGTAAGCCCAAATTAGCTCGTTCTGACTTCACCCTCGCTCATTATGCTGGTGATGTAAGTTTCTATCATCTCTCTATTGTCTGTATTAGGTTATACATTAAAAAATCTGTATGAACCTGAATATTGAGGAGAGTTATTGAAGAGAATGGATTATCTGAATGTTTTATATGTCAGGTAACTTATCAAACTGAGTTGTTTCTGGACAAAAACAAGGATTATGTTATCGCTGAACATCAAGCACTCTTGTGTTCTTCCAAGTGTTCCTTTGCTTCTGGTCTTTTTCCACCTTCAACTGAGGAGTCCTCCAAACAATCAAAATTTTCTTCAATTGGCTCCAGGTTTAAGGTTTGTAATTCATTTCTTTTGCTATCACCTCCCTAGCCTTTTTCCCAGTAAATTGAGATTTGAGTGTTTTTTGCAGCAACAATTGCAATCTCTGCTTGAGACTCTAAGCGCTACTGAACCTCATTATATTCGCTGTGTGAAGCCCAATAATCTTCTTAAGCCAGCTATATTTGAGAATCATAATGTACTGCAACAACTACGTTGTGGGGTAAGAAGTATATTTTTTCGTTGGTTGCACGTTTTTAATTTAGCAGCTTAGCTTCCTGAATGTGGGTTGTTCATGCTTGTTATGCATGTCCATCCAGGGTGTCATGGAAGCAATTAGGATAAGTTGTGCAGGATATCCTACGAAAAAACCGTTCTATGAATTTGTAGACCGTTTTGGCATCCTTTCTCCTGAAGTTTTAGCGGGAAGGTATGCCATTATTACCTTGTACTTCTCCCCCATGCATATATGAAGCTTATTTGATCCCTTTAATTGATTATGTTAGTACGGATGAGGTTACTGTATGCAAGAGGCTTCTGGAGAAAGTGGGACTGGAAGGTTATCAGGTAATGAATTACTTCCTTGGACAGTAGAATATGTATCTAGTATGAGCTCTTTCTGGAAACTCTATTATCAATATATTCCCCCTTAGTAATAATGATCCTATGGAAGTGTTGGATCAGTTAACCTTAATTGCTAATATCTAACATTTTGCAGTAGTTCTCTAAAAGAAGTTACTTAAACTTTCCGAATCCGCAAATTTTTCCTTTGTAGACTGTGTGAAGCAGCATTGATTTTTTATTTATTATTATTATTTTTTCAGATTGGTAAAACAAAAGTGTTTCTGAGGGCTGGTCAGCTGGCAGAGCTGGATGCGCGTCGGACTGAGGTGTTAGGAAGATCTGCTAGCATTATTCAGAGGAAAATTCGCTCTCACATGGCTCAAAAGAGTTTCATGTTGTTGCGTCAGTCAGCAATACGGATTCAATCTGTGTGCAGAGGTACTTACGTTGGTCAATATGTTTCCATATTGATGGAGGTACCCACAAATATTGAGAACTTTTTGTTGGTTTTTTTCTTTGATGTTGCAGGAGAACTTACTCGGCAAGTTTATGATGGCATGCGAAGAGAAGCTTCTTGTCTGAAGATTCAGAGAGACTTGAGAATGCACCTTGCTAGGAAAGCATACAAAGAACTGTGCTCATCTGTTGTTTCAATACAGACAGGATTGCGTGGGATGGCTGCACGTGACCTGCTTCGCTTTAGAAGGCAGACAAGGGCAGCTATTGTAATCCAGGTAAAATTAGCTCTTTGAAGAACTTAACCCCGAAGACATAAATTACTTTTTGGTATATGGTTCCCGGGCAACATAATTATTTTTTATTTTTTCTTCTAAATGCTTTATTATCTCTTGTATATATTTATATCTTAAGAGGAATATTACTTGTGCTAAACTGGAAATTTTGATGACTCACTCCTTTTACTGCAGAGTCATTGTCGGAGATTCCTAGCCCATTTTGAGTATATGAAGCTGAAGAAAGCTTCAATAACCACACAATGCGCATGGAGGGCAAGAGTTGCACGTAGAGAACTGCGCATGCTGAAGACGGTTACCCTCTCTCTCTTTCTTCCTCTCCTTCCCTTGACACCCTCCACCAATTTTCTATATCTCATCTGTGTATCTGATATCTTCCTTCAAATTCTCTGCTCCTTATGGAATTTGTCTGATAAATATTTCTTTAGTTATATTTTCCAGTTGCTATGATGTTGAAACATTTTAAATTTATGTATTTATTACCATCTTAATGTGACTATTCATTTTAAGGCATTTGAACTAAGAATTCTATTTTGCTCTCTTCTTGCCGACTTAGATGCTGGAAATGAATCAATTAAAAATTTTGGGGGGCTAAGGTGATATCTTCGTATATGATTACCAAGATGATCAGATTGTTTTAGGGTGAAAGAAATGCTTCAAAATTATTATATATTCATCAAGTTTGTTTGCATCTTGACTCAAACAACTAGATATTTTTGCAGTTACAATGAATGCTTGTAGCACTTGAGTTAAAGCAATTAGCTACTCAACTATTTTTTACCTCTTCATATAGGATTTATGGAATTGTTCAGCTATGAACCTTAAAAATCCAGTGGCTTCCTTTTCCTCTCTCTAAAAGGAGAGACTTATCCTGAAATGTGGTTGATATTAAATTTGGTTTCATGGAACGCAGGCTGCCAGAGAAACCGGAGCTCTCCAAGCTGCCAAGAATAAATTAGAGAAGCAAGTTGAAGAACTGACCTGGAGATTACAGCTGGAGAAACGAATGAGAGTAAGTAAACCTTCTGAGCTTCTTCTTTAAATTGGGACAATTTTTCATGTTGGTTTTTTAAGTAATATGATTTTGGTTTTCTTTGGCATCAGATTTTATGTGTGTTCTTAATTTTAACTATGAGATGAACATAATTTTTCCAATGGCATCATAGCAGAAAATTTTTCTGATCCTGCAAATAATAAATGCACATTCCTGTATTGGCAATAATGCTGAAAGAAACTGAAAGAAAAGAAGATAAGTTTTACAAGACAAATCAAGAACACCTATTTCCACCTCTGCCTGAAGCCTAAAAATAAAAATAGAAATTTAGAAAAGAAAGATTAAAAATTCTTGTAAATGTGGTATTCAAGTGATTTTATCTCAAACTGAGGCTAGGAAATGTAAATTTTTCACCTGGTTCATTCAGTTAGATGAAAGTGGATTTACAATGCTTTTGAAGCTAAAATTAAGAAATATTCTTTGGGTATACGTGTATTTAGTTTCCTTTTGTAGTTTCCTTCTTTTTCTTTTTTTAAATGGTTCAAGTATGAGACTTATCAGTTATCACCATATTCTACCAGCAATAGGACAAGATACGCATATCATGAGAAAAGCTTTCAAATCATTTTTATTCTTCTTAACGTATTATACTTCCAAATCCATGTGGCAGCTCTTTTTTTTATCTTTTATCATTTATTTATTTTGTCTTGTGGTCTATGCATCTACATTCAATTAATGAAGGCTGATCTAGAAGAAGCAAAAATGCAAGAAAATTCAAAATTGCAATCAGCTTTGCAAGAGCTTGGGCTTCAATTTAGAGACACCAAAGACATGCTCATGAAAGAAAGGGAAGCTGCAAAAAGTGCGGCCGCGCAAGTCCCAATAATTCAGGAGATCCCAGTTATGGACCATGAAATGACGGAGAAGCTTAATGCCGAAAACGAACAACTCAAGGTAAGCTGATTGAAATTTGGGGAGTTTTTCTGGTAAAGAGTTAATTTAACTATGTAGGAATGAAGTTACCGAATGCTTGTTTTGTTGGTGTATTCATTTTTTTGACTTACTGCAGGCATTCATTAGTTCTCTGGAAAAGAAAATAAATGAAACAGAGAAAAAATATGAAGAGGTAAACAAACTTAGTGAGGAAAGATTACAGCAGGCTATGGAGGCAGA
Source organism: Olea europaea var. sylvestris (assembly GCF_002742605.1). Taxonomy (NCBI): domain Eukaryota; kingdom Viridiplantae; phylum Streptophyta; class Magnoliopsida; order Lamiales; family Oleaceae; genus Olea; species Olea europaea. The sequence continues at coordinate 3,692,842 of NC_036240.1, forward strand.
GTCAAGGATTGTTAAGTTGAAGGCTGCTATGCATAGGTTCCGTTCTAACCTTTATGCTACCAGTAGTTATTAATGTTCAAATTGGATTTTCTTGCAATCTTTTGTGAGAACTGTTTTTTATTCTCATCTTTGATATTTTATTTTTTGTTAATTATTGTTCTTCACTATTTGCAGGCTTGAAGAAAAAATCTCGGACATGGAAATTGAAAATAAAATTCTTCGGCAGCAGACCTTGCTCCCTGCTAAAGGAGTGTCAGAACATCCTTCTGCTTTAGCAACCAAGGTGAATACTTGTCCAGAAATCCGATGGTCCATCTCTTGCATTTTCACTAAATCAGTAAAACTCACATTATTGTGTTGAAACTTATATGCAGATATTGGAAAATGGCCACCATGCCAATGAAGATATCAGAACCACTGTACTAATCTTTAATAACTACCAATTTGAATTTTGTAAGATGGGTTGGACTCTAATTCTATTATTTATGCAGGAATCACAACATACTCCAGAAAAATCTTACGAGACACCTGACAACAAACCAAAGAGACCCCCAGTTGATCGGCATGTATGGGTTTTGAGAAACTGTGGTCTGTTTCATTTGTTTTGACATAAGTTCTTGGTTGACTAAACAGAAACAACTGTAAAAATTGGTTTAGGAGGATGTTGATGCACTCGTGGATTGTGTCACGAAAGACGTGGGCTTTAGTGAAGGCAAGCCAGTTGCAGCTTTCACCATATACAAATGCCTTTTGCACTGGAAATCTTTTGAAGCTGAGAAGACAAGTGTATTTGATCGTCTCATACAGATGATGGGTTCAGCCATCGAGGTAATTGGATGACTTTTTACAAGCTCATTATTCTTCTGGATTAGGGAATCACAAAATTCATGGTCTGGTAGTTATTTAAAAAAAGGATGTAACAGCGGCCCAAAAATCAAGATTTAATAAATTCATATCTTGGGTAATAATATCATGTATACCATAAGCTAATTGTGAAGAAGATTATTTGTATTTTTGGTGGCTGTTATGTTCAAATATGTTTCCTGTGCTACATATGAAGATCCATCCAACAGACTAAAACATGGTCCACAGTACTGATTCATTCTTAGGCGGAGTCTTGCAACTAATTGATATATCTCAATTGTAAATGTAATAGGCTAAACATCGGAGTTCCTAGTGTAGATATAGTAGAGTTGATACCAAATATGCTTCTCTTCTTGCTGCTCTTCTAATATATATATATATTTTTTGGTGCACATGTGTGGGGGTGGGGGATTAACATTGGAAGCAATACATTAGAATAAACAAAAATTTTAGCAGTTAAATCATGTGTTCTCAGCCTTTGAAGCAATAATAGTTGGGTTTATGAGCGATGGAGCATGATTTTATCCTTGTCCATATGGTAGATCTGTAATTGTCTCCATCCATTGGATTTTCTAGTGATATGGGCGTTCTCAGCCTTTGAAGCAATAAGAGTTGGGTTTATGAGCGATGGAGCTTGATTTTATCCTTGTCCATATGGTAGATCTGTAATTGTCTCCATCCATGATCAGAATGCCTATTGGATTTTCTAGTGATATGGGAGAAATTTGAAGTGATGCCTCGATATAATTTCAAATGTTTGCATGGAAATTGTTAATTTGAACTATGTTGCAAATAAGTGCTTTGCCATCTCAGCCTCTGACGAGATTTTTTCTATAATTCTGCAATTTTTGCTTGACGCATGTCTCATTTATTTATGAAGTGGGTTTTTCTTTCCATATTTTTCTCTTTCTAGTAATGATTTTGGGGAGAACAATGTTTTGGTTTCAGTTTCACAGATGGTAGCCTTTCACGAATTTATTATGTTACAGCAGATAGTTAAACTTTTAGATGAAAATCATGAATTAGCTTAGTAAGCAACATTAGGAACTCTTGTTATAGATATTGTAGATGTCTAAGATGGAACTTAAACGCAGAATGAAGAAAGCAATGATCACATGGCTTATTGGCTGTCAAATACCTCTACTTTGCTGTTCTTACTTCAAAAAAGCTTGAAAGCTGCCGGCACTCCTGGTGCAACTCCAGTTCGTAAACCACCTCCGACCTCCCTATTTGGGAGAATGACAATGGTAGCGGAACTCTTTTCATGGTTTTCTTTCTTTTTTTCCCCTTCTCATGAGTACGCATATAAGTTTTCATCACCAAACTGTAATAGATTATATTATTGAAAATTGTATGCAGGGTTTTCGGTCTTCCCCTTCTTCTGTCAGTCTTGCTGCGGCAGCAGCGGCGCTTGAAACAGTGCATCAAGTTGAAGCCAAATACCCAGCTTTGCTTTTCAAGCAGCAGCTCACGGCATATGTTGAGAAAATCTATGGAATTATTCGAGACAACTTGAAGAAGGAGTTAGGATCATTGCTTGCTTTATGCATCCAGGCATGTTAAACTGTTATATTTAATTCCTTTTTAGATCGAACATCTTACATTGTGCCTGGATGGAACTTGTTAGCACTGATTTGGAAGCCATTTATATTTGGCATGTAATTTTTTTGTATTTACGATCATTCTGTGTAAATGAAAGCCTTTTATTTCTGCGTGGATGGTTCACTCTGGTGAAATTCAGGCACCGAGAAATTCAAAAGGAAGTGTGCTAAGAACTGGACGATCCTTTGGAAAAGATTCTCCAACAAATCACTGGCAGGGAATCATTGAATGCCTCAACTCTCTTCTCAGCACACTTAAAGAAAATTTTGTATGGACTTCATATATCTATGCCAGATTGTGTATACCTTATTACGTGCTATAAAATGCTAATGGTTGTTGGATTTTCCAGGTTCCTCCAGTTCTTAATCAGAGGATATTTACTCAAATATTTTCATACATAAACGTTCAACTCTTTAACAGGTCTGGGATTTTTTATTTGAAATTTTGTCCTCCTGTGCTTTTGTTATCACTGGAAGCTTAGAAATTTGATCCAAATATGCGTGGTGACTGTGCAGTCTTCTTCTGCGTCGTGAATGTTGTACATTTAGTAACGGTGAGTATGTCAAAGCCGGGTTAGCCGAGCTAGAATTGTGGTGCTGCCAAGCAAAAGAAGAGGTAAGTAATTCTTGTTTATTTTTGAATTATTTCTTCCTTACATCTTTTTCTCACATATTGCTTTCTTGAAATATTCTTGGATTACAGTATGCAGGCTCGGCTTGGGACGAACTCAAGCATATAAGACAATCTGTTGGGTTCTTGGTGAGTTCATCCTTTTCAAAGTGCCATCTTCCCTGGAATAATTAATGTATATTTATTTTAAAAGTTACTTATTTACTTAAGGTACACCTTTTAAGCTCAGCCAAACATGCTTTTTATCTCTAGCTATGTCACTCTTCCACTATCTTTAGTTTGTTCTGTTAAATTCTACCTGCAGGTTATACATCAAAAGTACAGAATATCATATGATGAGATTGTCAATGATCTGTGCCCTGTAAGTCTTCATCTCACTTCCTCTCTTGACCCCAACAACAGAAGTTTGTTAAGATAATTACATCAAACCAATATTCCAACTAAGTGTGTGCATTTGCATTAAGGTTCTCGTGGAAATTGACCACGATCGGAAGTTGTACTTGTTGAGGGATAAATCTCACATCTGTATTATACCGAAATATTAACGAACTTATAAAATTTGACTTACTCCTCTGGTACAACTTTTCTATATATGTTTACTTGAAAAATGGCCTTTTGGTTGGTTCTTTGGAATAATACTCTTGGTTGAGTGCCACATGTTATTTCTTCTTCTCATGTTGGGATTATTGGCCTTCTCAGATTCTTAGCGTCCAGCAGCTGTACAGAATATGTACTCTTTATTGGGACGACAACTACAATACTCGAAGTGTATCCCCAGAAGTAAGTATTCTGTGGCCAAATTACGCGTTTTCTACTATAATTCCTAGTAGTTCATTGTTAGTGAAAGTCCTGTTCGAAAATTCATGCCGAACTCTGAAACAGGTCATATCTAGCATGAGGGTGCTCATGACAGAGGACTCCAACAATGCCGCGAGTAGTTCATTTTTGTTGGACGATAATTCAAGGTAAATTACAATTTCATATAGAGATCTATAGAAAATCGGGAATAAAGTTCTTGCAAAATATTGCCAGTAAAAGAACTGGGAAACCGAGTGCCGGCGTAAACGATTAAAAAAATGTTGGTCACTCAACTTTCAGAGAAGTTTCATATTAGTCACCGAACGAGTTTTGTTACTCAGTCATTAAACTCTCCTCTTACAGTTACATCACTGAGTAAGCGTCTTTTAGTACAATTAGTGGATTGTCCGACACGATCATCAGAATATATGACGTGACAATCCCATTCTGTTTCTCGTTATTTATTTTTTGCCTTGTCGAAAAAGTGAATTTTTACCTTTCTATTTATGTACTGCAGCATCCCGTTCTCGATTGATGACCTTTCCAAGTCTCTCCAAGTGAAGGATTTCTTAGAAGTCAAACCTGCGACCGCACTTCTTGATAATCCGGCCTTCCAGTTTTTACACGACTGAGGTTAAGGAACCTTCATGGTTCATAGCATCTAATGTTTTGGTTCGGCTACGCCAGGGATACATTATACATTGTACATTTGTTTTCGATTTTTGCCATGGAGGTTGTCGATAAAATTCGTTCAGTGAGTTATTGCCTATGTTTTTTTCTTTTTGCCGTATTGGCAGCATTCTTACTAGGGAGTAGGGAGTAGAGTGAAGCATATTTTTATAGTATAGTAATTGGTGGATTAAAAATCCCACCAGATTTTACCATGTAGTGGCGATTTTCGACGGAAGGAATTTGTATGAAAAATATTTGGTGATGGTTTTGTACATTTTAAGGATGAAAATGGTTGCAATCTATTGGATTTATATTTTTTCTTTTTGTACAATGTGTAGTACTGTTTTAAATAATTTTAAACTTACCGAGTTTCATTCTATTTGTACATTACAGGTCGTTGTTTTGAACCCTTTTACAGCATATTCGACTGAGTTGTACTAAACATGATAATATACAAATATATTGTTCTGTATAGTGCACAAAAAAAGTATACACTATTTGTATGATTCCGATGAATGGACGATATTAATCTAACAAGTCTAAGTCGAGTATCACACTTTATATGTTAGCATTGAAATTTTATTTGACAATTATGAACCCAAAAAGAAAAAATCAACATTATTGACATGAATTGAACCAAGTGGCTAAAAGGGTCAACAATTGGATTTATTTTGGAGCAGCCTATTGGTTAAGGGGGCTTAGTCACCTGATTGAGCAAATTTTAACGTGTAATTGGTCCAAGGGTTAGATCTTTAGGCCCCCCACCAACCCCTAAGATTGACTATTATATGAAAACTTGATCAAGCTTGTTGCAGTGTCAGGGTGGGGGTTCATAGACCCTTCATAGGCTCCTCACAACTTAGACTAAATCTTTAATGGTGCGCTCGCCTAATGTCGAGACGCCACCTCGACGGGTGGCCCACACACCTGTGGGTGGTACGCCCGACAGTGACGATGCACTATCTCGATAGGTGGCCCACACACCTCGAGGGTGCGTGGTGGGCCACCAGTCGAGGTGGCACACCCTAATAGGGTAGTCGCATCACCACCACTGAAGTTTCTTTCCAACGCAGGGGGGTGGGAGCATTTTTGAGGTATTTTTTTAATGATGAGAAATCCACCTCATGTGAGAGAGTCTGTAAAGACCCTGTAAAATGGAGCCTGACAAAGTGGAAAAATCCAAACTTGACGTCATTTGTTTACCCAAAAAATAAGAACTCCTTGTATATTTCAGGCTTGTCGTCATTTTCTATACAACAAATAAAAATTTTATTTCTACATCAAATAAAAGGGAGCATAGGTAAGTCCAAGACAGTTGCTTTCATCCATATATAGCATCCACTTCTACATCTAATAAAGGCATAATTTTAAATGTCATACTCATACTCAGACTGTTGAAGAATAAAGTCGATTGCGACCAATGCAAGAAATCCAAATTATATGTATGCCCTTATTTGATTTGGCTAAAAATTAGATTTATAGTAGATTTTAATAAAGGCTAATGAAATTATGTGGTTTATAAATTGATAAAAGTTGTGGATTCTATAAATATATGATTGAAAACGAGCTTGAGAAAAAATAAATTTGAAAATTTGAGCCCAACGAGGGACATAGGTATGAGGGTATCTTATCTACATATTTTGGCTACCATGCTTTATTATCAAATTCATGCAAGAATATGTGGTCTCTATATGAGTAAGGTATGGACCATTACACATTTTCAATAAGAATGGATCAAGATTTTATCTTATCCATTGGAGTGGGATTGATAGATAGGATCGGACTATAATTTAGATGGAAAAGTCATGAACGAGATTATAAAAGACGCTTGATAAGTTGAGTTGGATATCATCGAACAAGATTAAAGAAGAGACAAATGTGATAAAATTAATCTATTGTCATGTTCAGTTTTGTCTAGCTTGACGTACCTAACATGTATAGAAAATTTCTAAAATTTTGCTAAAGAAAGGAAAATGACAACAATGTCACAACTTAGGCAACCTAATTTCTTTAGTTTAAATGTTTAATAATAGATTAACAAAATTTTAAACTTGCATCTTTCATTCATTAATCAAAAAAGGAATGAATTCAGCAAAATTGCATAATGGAAAAAATAATGTTATTTGCAGTTGTTCACAATCTCAATCGTCCTACGTGTCATATATGTGACGATTAGTGATTTGATACATAAGGCAACAAAAAACTATTACATTAGTACATCAAATCACTAACTGCAATACGTATACCATGTATGACAACTATGACAATAAGTGACTACAAATAACATTGCTCTAACGGAAATAGTCCAAATTGCATCTTTTAGTCAAAATCAATTAATTAATGGGCTAATACTAATCATGAATAAAATGCAGGTAGGTGAAGAGCATAATATTTAAACAATTAACATTATTTTTGTTTCACATGTTAGGTAGATATATTTGAATATTATAAGTACATATTCGCATAAGTATAATCTATAATCGACTATATAAATCATTTCTTTTATTCAGATCGTTTTGTTGCTAAATCTAGTGGAATAATCAAAATTAGGGGTGGGCGCGGGTCGGTTCGGTTCGGTTCTCTTTAGAACCGAACCGAACCAAACTTTTCGGGTATCTAGTAAATGGAACCGTCGGGTCCAAATATAATTATGGAACCGTTCGGGTTCGGTTCCATTCGGTTCGGTTCGGATCGGTTCGGTTCCGTTCGGTTCTGTACTATAATTAAATTTTTTAACATTTATAACAACGTTATATAAATACGACTAATGATACATTCAATAGTTTTGGAATGTCAGAGATTAGTAAACTATCTTGTTCAAATGATCGCTACGATCAAAGCTTCAGTCGGGGAAAGTCACGGCTTCGATCGGAGGTCAGAGTGTCGGCCGACGATTATATAGGTTTTGAAATATTAGATAGGCTGCGAGAGTGAGTGCGAGAGTCGAGACAACGTTATGCACTTTATTGTAGGTGTTTAGGGTTATTTAGTGGATTTGATTTGTTTGGCTAAGAAATGAAACAATAAAATGGGTAATTGGGCCAAAAATTAAAAAATTAGAAATGAAACAAATTATTGGGCCAAAAATTTGGATTTAGAAATCATTAATTTGTTAATTTGTTTAGAAAAAATTAAAATTAAAATAATTTGATTTACTCAATATAAAAAAAAAATTAGAAAGATTCGGTTCTTATTCGGTTCTTCGGTTCTTGGTCTAGAACCGAGAACCGAACCGTACCCGTCGGTTCTCAATTCAGATACCCGTTCGGGTATTTAATTTGACAAGAACCGTCGGGTTCGGATCGGTTCGGTTCGGGTTCGGTTCGGGAGATTTGCCCAGCCCTAATCAAAATATACAGATGGTGCTTGTTATATTTATATATAATTTTGATAGAATATACTTAGGTTGACCAATTTTTGGTTAAGGTTCTCGTTAAAGTCAAAATATTCCAGAGCGTAGCTCCAAACGGCTTTTCCATGTGGTCTCATGTGTTTCCACATTAGTCAATCTCTTTGCATATATCCAAGTCATGTTCCAAAAATATTATATGCATAATAGTGTAATTAGATAATAATATATTTACAACTAGATATGTCGTTAGTTAATTATACAAAAATAAGTATGCAAAAAATATCTTGCATTTGCAACGAAAAATACTCCCATAGGCATTCTTTCATAATTTTATGAGATAAAATTGAACTCTAAATAACTAAATAATAAATACGGTATCGATGAATTTTATTATTTTTATTTTATTTAGCCATCTAGTTTTATATTAGACATGAATTGATCTTGGATTGAATTAAAAAATATATATATTAAGTCAAATCAACATGTTCAAAAAGAAAAAATTCACATTTGCGAGCGTGCGCGCATGTGTAGAGAGAGAGAGAGAGAGAGAGAGAGAGGCTCTTGTTTGATTCTTTTCTTCAAAATGCACTTTTATCTCTTTAATTTTAAATCACATATTTTTTAATAAAAATAATATTACACGTAAACTCAAAATTTTTCTTTACTTTTGAACTACATATTCTCCATCAAAATATATTTTGAACAAAAAATAAGGCTCAAATATGCTCCGATTAAATTGACTAAACATATATGAGAAAGGTTGTCAAGACCGACTACCTCATTCGAGCAAACAGTCGAGCCAACAATTGAACTTGACATGAAATCGGTCAATTCTTAGGCTAATGTCTCACTTTCACTTACTTCGGAGTTAGACAATGATTAGCAAATTACTTCTGTGTACTTCGACAAGAACTTGAATTATTAAAGATATGACCTGGAATAATAATTAGAAATATGGTCGCGAATCATTGCAAAGAAATTGTGAGATAAAGATTGAAGAATCTCCGACCTTTCTTCATATTCTTTTAGGTGGCCAAACGGTTTAGATTGGACAATATTCTCGATACAAAGTGTTAATGAAGGATTTCTAAAGTACTTGCAGAATTTTAATAATTTGAACCTTGGGAATTGCTGTCAAATCTCCTATAGGTGTTGCACAGGCAGCACTTGATTGTTCCCTGTTTTTTTTTTTTCCTTTAGGAAATTACTTGAAATGTCTATTTTAGATATCCATTTGCAAAAATGTCCACTTTCACAAATCCTTGCAAAAACGTTTATTTTGAAATACTTTGGATCAAAATACCCTTGTGAACTTATGATTCCACACAAAGACAAGAAATGAACATTTTTGCAAAAGTTTTATTGGATAATAATTTTTTGACACATAACTTACCATATTTATTTCAAAAGTGCACATGTCAAATCACAATTAATGCTATTTTTCTCATTCATACAGAAACATCGAGAATTACATTTCAAGCGTAGAGAAATGTCATGTTCGGAATGAAATGTCATTCTAGCTATTTAAAATGTGTAGAACAACGTTTGAAATGTCGAGAACATTTATTATTGTGATTTGATATGTATACTTTTAAAATATAAACGAGATTCAAATATCGAGAATGACATTTGAAATGTGGATAACATCATTTTAATGTAGCTTCTCATCGAAGCTACTTATCGAAATCCATAACAAATTGAAAAAATAAAATAAATTACTTCCTTTTTTTATTAAGGGATAATAGACAGTTTAATGCTGAATTTAAAAAATTGACATTTTTCAATTGACACTCGTGAAATTAGACATTTTTGAAAATATCCCTTTTTTTCCTGCCATTATCCAATCAAAAACTGTCAACTGTAATCTGTAAAAAATTTTGGCAACACGTGGTTGGTCCATTTTCCCTTTTTTTTTTTGCGATTATTCAATCAAGAACTGTCAAACCTGATAACACTTTTCCTGTACATCTAGCATTTTTCTTGTAATTTTCACAGGAAATAGGCAGAATTTATCGGAAATGAAGATTGATGTGATGCCTTTTCTTATCATCTTGAAGGGATCAAATGCAAGAAAATGGAGTCTTGATGTAGCTACCATGCATGCACCTTGTGATTCTTGTTAGCACCTAGGATACCTAAATTAAGTACATATTTCCACAAATTTAAGTAAAAAATGAAAATGAAAATAAAAATAAAAATCTCTAGGCTATGCTCTAGTATAATTTATCTTGAAAAAATTAATTTTGCTCTAAATATATTGTATACATACATTTTTATCTAATAAATGAATTAAATAAGATAATGATACTAAATCGATGGAGATCAAGGTCTACTTGTAAGCTTTAATTAGCACATGCTTATCTTTAGGTTTTGAACTTAATTTCAACTTATTAAGACCAAGTTGGAATAATTATTTCTACTTTAGAAAACTTGATAGCTCAAATATTTGATTAAAATTTAAATTAAAACCAATAATAAATTTTAATCATACATTTTATAGAACCCACAATTTTTTAGTCTCACATTTCATTAATGTCTATAAAATATTGTTAAAAAACTGATTTTTAACTGTGCCAAACAGGGCTATATAACAAATAATGTGTGCTTTAAAACCATGGGAGAGGGCTGCATGCACCTCGATTAATGAGGGATAAAAAGAATTATTTACTAAATAATTAAAAATATGAATGTAGCACGTGAAGTATGCCAAGTGCAATGTTCTAACGGGAATTCAAACGGTAATACCGACCACATCAACCGAACATTGGCACTGGGAATCGTGGTAATAAATGCAGATGGAATTAAATTCTCAAGAAAATGAGGTCACCCACATTCCACCACTGTCATATGATATAGTAAACAACTAAGCTACCCGTACAAGAAACTGCTTTACACTTTTGTTGATGGATGTCGAGATAGCATTATTTATTCAAATTAATGGTCAAAATTCATGTCATCTCAATACCATCAACATAGGTATAAAGAAAACTATACAAGTAATAAAGTCCGTTGGTTAACCCTTACCCCCACCATCCCACTCTCCAACAAACATCCTCGGACGATCGAACTAAATGCAGTGGAGAAATGTGACGTAGTTAGCATTGTGAATGAGAAGAATTAGAGGAACGAGCTCCCCTAGGTTAGCATGGGTTTGGCGAGGGTTTAGAACGTGGGTGTCTAAAACTCAATTCCGTAGTTTTGACTCCTTAGGGGTACGATTTTTCTTCTTTGTAGATTGAAATAGATCTATTTACTTGCATGCCAATGAGAATTTGATGTCCAATAAATCAAAAGAGATCAACTTTCTTGACTTTCTGTGATAGGTAGGTATCAACTCCTACATATAGTCTTACTATTTTAAAATAGACTTAAATTTTGTTAAACAGTTGCTCGATACATTATTAAAACACCTTTTATTAGGGAAAAATGTATTTTGAAATAGAGATTTTTTTGAAGAATGTAGTTAAAAAGAAGAAAATTTTTTAAATTAACATATAATATTATTTTATTAAAAAATGTTTAGTTGAAAAGAAGAGAAAAAAATGTATTTTGAATAAAATGGAGCCGAAACAAGGGCTTTCCAAAGTTACGAAGTTTTTCATTTTTCTATTGAGCTTTTAATTTTATAAATTACTTCATGGTCTCTACCATGTGATTAAACAAGAATTTGAGATCTTGAAGGCTAAGAATATAATTAAGGCATGAAATATTTAACTAATAGTTTGATCTAAGGGAAAATTGTTATGCTCTAATAATAAAACCTCAAACCAAGACTAATATGAAGATATTCAAGCTAATATTCTTATCATTAATATTTTATACATATACTGAAGTATTCGTTTAATTATGTGAGGGTCCCACTAATAATGGAAAAGAAAGTTTTAAATGTGACGATCTGCAAAAAATCTTTCTAAAATTCGAATATGACCAAATAGATTTGGTAAGATTTCTCTTATAATTAATTTTATAAAAATTGATAATTTTTTGTTCTTCCAAAGATTCTCATATTGCCATGTGACCAAATGGAGTATATATTTTTGTTAATTTATTCGTATTTTATATTAACGATTATAGTTAAAGTCGGGAAATAAATTAATATACCATAAAGCTGAAGAGTGAAGACAGATTGATATCTTGAAGTAAATATGTAATAATCTTGAATTTTTATTTGAATTCTAAAAGACAAATATTTTTATATACAAACCAACTATATACAAAATTTTGGAACAATTTAGAAAGCGTGGTAAAAGAAAACCACTTACTTATCTATATCAAGATTTTTCCCCCATTTGATGTTATAGAACATAATATAATTTCATTAGGACAATATCATACTTTTTTTTTTATTTATTTTTTATTTTGAGACAATATATTTTAATTATTTTAGATATTATTTATGCAACAAAGCTTTAATGATATAAATTCATGTTTTGGAAATTATATTTTTATATTTGCACCACATTTTTATTAATAATTACGCTAAAGGTCTTCAATCTTCGGTCTGGTCGCACTCATATTCATAAATTTTTTGTTGCAATTTTATTTTTAACATTCCAAAAATTAATATATCTTGACGGTTTCTATTCAAAAACTCTATTAATTGCATTAAAAAAAACGTATTTACTTATTGTATTTTTAAAAGTGAAAAACAAATAAATATAGAAGCGTCATAAAATAATTGTCCTTAATTTCAATGCACGCAAACAAAACAAGTGGAAGGGGAAAAAAAAAATTTCGCCAAATAAGTGCTACAATAAAGAAAGACCAAATACCTTTATTGTAAAAAATGTGGTGTAACAATAAGAAATTAAATTGTGGTGTTGATATAACCATCCTTTATATTTTAATATATTTGTTTTCCTTTAATTAATAAAACCTCTAAACTAATTTGTAGTAATTAATTTAATTAATTGTAGATTCAGCATTTCAGTAATTGATGATTTTGCTAGCTTGGCTATTAATTTATGTAACTAATCAAGTAATTACGTATATTTATTCGAACATACACCTTTTTGCTTCTGTAATCAATAAATTAATTAAGAAGCATGATGCCTTAATTTATTAATTTATCTTAGATAAATTTTTTATTTCTTTAAATTATTAAATAGACGAGATTTCCATGTCTATCCCCTATTGGCCCCAAATTCTATTAAGTTTGCATGATTAGATACGAATATTTTTCAAGTGAACAATTATGAAATTTGAATACAAGACATTTGTTCGCCCTAAAAACAGCATAGAATTCATTACTTATCAAACCTTACATTTTTCGAATGTTTATTAAAATCCCTACACATACAATTTTCGAGCATTTAGTCCAAAGAATGAATATTTTTTTCTTATCATATTGTGTCACAACTTCATCTGAAAACTTAAATCTTACAAAGAATGAAGCTCTAAGCTTTCCGGGTATGCTAAAGTTGGCAAAATATGAGCTTCCAAGGAGAATGATGAGCTGAACACAAGAAACCAGTGATATCCTAATAATTTTCTCCAGGAAAAATAATAATAATAATAATAATAAATCCAACTTTTGGTTCCGCATGATGATACTCAATCATGGAATTCATCAAACTTTGCATAAATTAATTACCAATTTAACCCAGAATATATTATTTCTAGAAAAACAAGGAGAAAAGGGAGAACTGGAGAAAAAAATAATGCAGTTTGATCCTAAAGTAGTAACCCAACCTGGCTGTGGAGCATAAAATTATGGGGGGTGGAAAGTGGAAATTAGGTTTAAATAATACATCACCCAACCTATCATAGCGTGCATGAGATATGAGTATATATGTACTTTATCGTTTTTTTTTTTTTTTTTTGGAGCAACTTTTATAAATGATGATGAGTATGCACTCGTGGTCTTGTGATTAGCCAGACGGTTGAAGAGAGCTACATATTTATTCATTTTTTGTGTTTTAACTTTTAGGGTTTTTTAGAGTTCTAGTTGTTCAAAAGAAAAAAAAAACAAGTCTAGTTACTTCAGAACTGTTTAAAAATTATAAATTGATAAAGAGTAATGCTATGTAGCCTCACTGGAGTTGTAACTACAGTTTATGTGGCGCTAATCTGACGTTAATTAATACATCTTATTTAACCTGTCATCTAATTAATGCTACCTAGATTGAGGTTGCAACCCAGTGGAGTTATATAGCATTACTCCTCATCAATTTATAATTTTTGAATATCAAGAAAATATTCCCAACCATGTAGTAAAACGTTATTTCATACAAAACTTACATAATTATGAGACTTTTTACTTGCTATTACACGAAAAATTAAGATCGAACAAACCCATGAAATATAGGATTTCTTGTACTAGTGCCTCTTTTTTTCCATCTTTTAACATATTTATTTTGGAGTTTAGTTTTATAAATTATTGGGATGGCCTAATCTAAGTTGGAAATAGTGATGATATCCTGCTTTTTCCAAATCAACTTTTAGTACATGTACACAAATCTTACAAATTCCAAGCTCATAAATAGCTAACAATCTTTTCATGAAAAGAAGAAACTCTATGAAATCCACATGCTTCCCTCGTCTTCTCATGCATGAATTTACACCCAAAAACAACTCAAACTTAGTTGGGTGGGGTGCCCTATTCTTTATAAAATCCCAAAACTCTAAAATTTATTACTAGTTAATTAAAACTAATTAACTAATTATTAACATACAAGTTAGAGCTTAAACCCTAGCAAGGTACACTCTAATCATCATCATATAACTAATATAAAATCTTGAAAAAGGGTTTGCTTTCATGTTGTGAGGACATGCGGCAAATTAGAGATTATTAAATTAGGTTCTACTTTTTGAATGTTAAATGTAATTAAGTGTAATTAGAGCTTCAAAGGTATATGGTCATGTGGATTCCATTTCCAGAAGTGAGAATATAAACTAAAGTTCAAACTTAATTAATCACAAACCAATATTAATTAGCAAGGTAGAGCCCCCGTCGAGTAAAGATGAACTAATTTAAGGGTTTGATCTACTCGTTTTAATAAGATTAATTTTTAAAATGAAATTTAAGTCTTAATATTAGGTTTTATTAGTTTGGAGATTCATGGAGTGCTTGGTAAATATAATAATTGACAAGTTTTATCACATACTTCTCACTTTTAATTCATCCAATAATGATACACCAAATATATTTTAAATGATGTGATTGACCCCTTCTTATAGTGCGTTATTATTAAATAAAACAGACAGAAAAGTCACACTATCATGTAAAGTCTAATTTGATATGAATTTACAATCTTCATTATTCAACGGTCTCTCACCATTATAGCAATACGAAAGTCTATGATCAAAAATGGTGGACAAGATTTTAGAGTTTAGAACGAGTCTAAAACTATGTCTAATGTTTAACACTAAACATATTGAATAAAGTCACTTGTACAATATATTTGCACAATTTGATTGACAACAAGTGTGTTGAAAAAATTCTGAACATTGATTTTAAAAATAATTTTTCAAATAGATGAATGTGATGTTTGCCAACTTATACATTGTAAATCAATTTGTAAAATACATTGTACAAGTAGCATGATTGAGACACATTAATAGTAGTCCAAGTAGCATCCATCATTACCAAACATCACTTTTTCAAATTTACTAAAATGATTCGGTATGGATTGTGTCAGACTTCCAGAATGGAAATTATCCAGTATACTCCTATCTGGAAAAAAAAAAGTTGAACCCCAACCTTGAGAGCCCAATCGCCCCACCCCTAGAGCTTTATGAGGGAGGTAAATCGCGGGATGTACTCCAATAGGTCAGGGAACAAGAGCTGCATGTACACTGCGTCTACAAGGAGTCCAATTCCATATCTCAGGAATCCGGTACACTCCTATCTAGCATAGTCACAACATGGATAAGCTAGAACATAATCAATTTTTTTGCCTCATATTGGATTAACAACATATAATCAAATAATTTAAGAAAATTCAAAGAAAAATATGTACTCGCATTTTCTATTGCACTCGCAGTGGAATGAAAACTGAATTTGCAGGTAAAAATAGGCTTAGCAAATTGAAAACTGAATTTGCAGGTGAATTGTGATAAATAGAGTTAGCCCTCAAAGCCTTCCGCTGGGCTTGTTTAGCCAAAAAAAACTCTTCTTTGCTTCCTGGGAAATTAAATCAGGTGTCTGATTGGAAGGTGTGTAAGTGTTATGCTCTACATCTAATCAACCTTGGATATAAATACTTTTAATATATAATTAATGCCATTTAATGGCAGATCTATTACTTAATTAATATACAATTAAATTAAATAATAAAGTCCGTAAATTCAAATCTTTGTAATTTTCTAATAACAAGGAGTTGTGATTTTAAGATACAAATTACATATAATTAAATCTTAAATCGTCCGTGATCGTAAGTAATAACGAAATACGGACATCATTATTACGAATAAGACCATCACGTGTGTCATTTCTTACTTGTGAAGTAAGTAGCCGATCTCACAAGTTAAAGTGTGGTGACACTTGAATGGACACGTGGATGTTTTGTTATAGAACAAAACATTGGAGACCCGCCTAGAGATTTCACATGGATAACTATCTGAGTGTCAGTGGTTAATCTCTAACGTTCTGTAGTGGGATTGATCCTTTGATTTGAGGTCGTCATAGTACCTTATATGAGGACAGTCATACTTTGGCGGTATTGGATGTTGCTCTGTCAAAGGCCGCTAATATGACATTGTTCGAGTTGTCAAGAATCATATGAAGGTTGTGAATGACCAATAAAGGATTCGTCACTCTTAGATAGTAAGGAATTATGGTCTGCATTTCATTCAATTAAGTCGATAACGAAATCATTGGTCAATGTGTACTCATAAGTCGAAAATGAGTTTTTGACTTATATTGACTTAATGGTGGAGTGAAAGATATGATCAATAATCGAGATTGACACACTTCCATATTTTATAATTGATCGGATCATACTAACGAAGGGATTACAGTTTCACAGTAAACGAACGAGTTTGGTTTTGGCATACCACGTGACATTTCTCATCACATGTATTGTCCTAACAGATTGCTAGATGTCAATTTGGGACGTCGAGTGTAAATTAGTGATAAATTAAAAGAGTGTTTTAATTTATCAATTTTGATTAGATCAAAATAATATTTCATATTGTTCGGCATCGTAATCGGGAGCCTGATGGGTTGCACACAAAAAAGAATTGGAAGATTATAATTTGTCAGTTAATTAATTTAACAATCGTTAGATAAATTAATTAATGGTTGGATTAATTAATTTACGGACCGAATTTAATTAAATGGGTTACTTAAAAATTGAACCGGGTCAGACCAAGCCTGTTCGGGCTTATATAAACATAATTAGGGTTTTCATAAAATTCGAGATGAACTCGACGTGTGTGAACAAGGTTTGGACCTTGATCGACCCTCCTGATGAGATAAAACTCGTAGGTTGTAAATAGTTTACAATAAAAATGTTGACATGGATGGAAATATCCATACATATAAAGTAAGGTTAGTAGCAAAAGGTTAAGTGTTGACCTTGACGAAACCTTTCGCCTGTAACCATGCTGAAGTTCATTCGAATTTTAATTGCATTAGTTGCATACCGTGACTATGGGTGAAAACAAGTCTCTTGGAGCTGGAATTTTAAATTTAATGGAAAAATCAAAATGTTTGATTTTATCAAATATGACGACGAATTGTGTGTTTACAAGAAGATAATAAAAGCATTGTCGCATTTCTAATATTATAGGAAACGACATCCCTATATTTCAATCATTAAAGTATTTATTTATGAACAATATGAGAAAACAACTTGATCTATAGAGATAGATCTAGAAAATTGTTTAACTCATTCCAATCTATATAGATAAAATCTTGAGAAAATTTTATATGGAGAAATTGGTTCACTCTTAAACGGTGTGTAGAAAAAGTTTCAAATATGAAACAATCGTTGATTCAATAGCGAAAACCTAATATATGATTGCTTCAGAAGCAACAAAGAGTTGTAATGTGGATCAAAATGTTCATTAATGAACTTGAAGTAGTTCCTAATATTGTTGATCACATACCATTGTATTGTAATGACAATAGAGTCATCGCGAAAGCGAAAAAACAAAGGTCTCATCAATGATTCAAATATATATTAAGACAGTATAATCTTATCAGAGAGATAATACATAGAAATGACTAAAGAGAAGAACGAGTTTCCACATTTGACAATATTGCAGATCCACTAACAAAGAGTTGTCGTAGTATAAACATGATCGTTATGTAGACTCTTATGATATTGGATACATAAGTGATTGGATCTAGTGCAAGTGGGAGTTTGTAAGTGTTATGCCCTAAATCCAATCAATCTTGGACATAAATATTTTTAATATATAATTAATGTAATTTAATGACAGATCTATTATTTAATTAATATATAATTAAATTAAATAATAGAGTCCGTAGATTCAAATTTTCATAATTTGCTAATTACAAGGAGTTGTGATTGTGAGATACAAATTACATGTGATTGAATTTTAAATCGTCCATGGTTGTAAGTAATAACGAAATTCGGATATCGTTATTACGGATAGACCATCACATGTGGCATTTCTTACTTGTGAAGTAAGTAGCTGATCTCACAGGCTAAAGTGTGGTGACACATGAATGAATACGTAGATGTTTTGTTATAAAACAAAACATTGGAGACCCGCATAGAGATTCCACATGGATAACTATCTGAGTGTCAGTGGTTAATCTCTAACGTTCGGTAGTGGGATTGACCCTTTGACTTGAGGTCGTCATAGTACCTTATATGAGTACAGTCATGTTTTGACGGTGTTGGATGTTGCTCTGCCAAAGACCGCTAATACGATATCGTTCGGATATGTCAAGAATCGTATGAAAGTTGTGAATGACCAAAAGAGGATTCGTCATCCTTAGATAGTAAGAAATTATTATCTGCATTTCATTCAATTAAATCAATGACGAAATCCTTGGCCAAAGGAGTTTTCGACTTATATTGACTTAATAGTGGAGTGAAAGATATGATCAATAATCGAGATTGACACACTTCCATATTTCATAATTGATCGGATCATATTGATAAAGGGATTACAGTTTCACGGTAAACGAACGAGTTTGGTTGTCATATCACGTGACATTTTTCGTCACATGTATTGTCCTGACACATTGTTAAATGTCAATCTGGGACGGCGAGTGTGAATTGGTGATAAATTAAAATGGTGTTTTAATTTATTAATTTTGATTATATCAAAATGAGTTTTCGCATCGTTATGCATCGTGATCGGGAACCTGATGGGTCGCACACAAAAGAAAATTGGAATATCGCAATTTGTCAATTAATTAATTTAACAATCGTTGGATTTGCTTATTTATAAGCCTGAATTTATTAATTGGATTAATTAATTCACGGATCGAATTTAATTAAATGGGTTAATTAAATATTGGACCGAGTCAGGTCAAGCCCATTCGGGCTTATATAAATATGACTAGAATTTTCAATATCTGTAGAGAATTCATTATTCTTGTTAGCATAAGAAGAAAACCCTAATCCTGCAATCTTATTCTCTATGTGGATCATCGTTAGAGGCTGGACAATTGGACAGCTGTGGATAACAGATTGAAGTTGCTGGAACGAAAAGAATGGCAAAAGGTTTGCAGAATTTTAAAGGTACATCTTTTATCACAATTCTGATCTAAACGCAAAGATGAATCCCGATGGGAATCGAAAATTATTTTAATTTTCCGCTACGCATGTTAAGTAGATTCCCAACAAGGTGTTCTGAAAGGAACCCAGTCCATGGTGGGTGCAGGAAGTGTAGCGCGTGGCCATTCGGTCCCAACGGAAGGTTTTGATTCTGGGTTAGAGCTTTTAGCTTCTATTTGTTTTTTCAGCCTCCTTTGCATTTGGGCTTTCTCTCTTTCTTGAATTGTGTAGTGTTGGAAGGTTGAAGGCCGTCTAGGATGGGACGAAAGTGGCAATGGAGCAACGAGTCTAGGTGAAATTTTAGAGAAGTAATGAGGGAGATAAGTGAATGACAGTGAGAAAAGAGGGAGTTTGAGAGGTGGAGATGAAGTGAAAGTCGGTAACGTGTTCGAAGGTGGCGCAGCCGATGAGGGGTGGCTGTGATGGTGGGATGGTTTTCCCTATTTTTGGTTAAGATGGGGTGGGAAGAATACAAGAAAAGTAGATGTAATTTTTTTATTTTTCTTTTTTATTTAATTTTTTTTATTAAAATTGTAGATTTACTATTTTGCCCTTTGAAATTTTGTCAAATTTATCTGTTTTCGTCAACTAATGGCAAATGGTTGGTTTTAATTTTTTTGGACCCCAACTGCTAATTTACTAAAGGTTAGGGATCTTCGTAGATACAAACTGAAAGTTGGGATAAAGTCGATAAAAAAAGTAAAAGATTAGAGACCGTAGCGACAATTATCATAATAATAAACCTAGACTTAGAAAAACCCGAGGACTTTGGCTTATGATTTGATAATGACCCCCTCATTAATTTCCCATCTTCTATCACATGGACCTTCTTTAAGTCATGGGCAGTTACTTCTATTTAAGCTCCTCCGTCCCTCCTCTCCTCAAAACAAATTCAACCTCTTCTTTTGTCTTACACAATTCCTTAAACTTAAGAAAACCAGTGAAAACAACAAACTCAGAATTCTTGTACCAAAATTTGCAAAATAAAAATGTTTAGTTTTTCAGATACTGGAAGATGTGTTTGGGTTAACGGCCCTGTAATTGTTGGGGCAGGACCTTCAGGTTTGGCTGTGGCAGCTGGCCTTAAAGAACAGGCTGTGCCATTTGTGATTCTTGACAGAGCTGATTGCATTGCTTCTTTGTGGCAAAAATGTACTTATGATCGCCTGAAACTTCATCTCCCCAAACAATTCTGCCAATTGCCTAAATTCCCATTTCCTGATCATTATCCCGAGTACCCCAACAAGAAGCAATTCATTGAATACTTGGAATCTTATGCTAGGCATTTTGATATCAACCCACAGTTTAATGAAACTGTTGAGTCTGCTAAGTACGACGAGGCTTGTAAATTGTGGAGAGTTAAGACTATTTATCCAAATGGATGTGAGGTTGAGTACATTTGCCAATGGCTGGTGGTGGCAACTGGGGAGAATGCCGAACGAGTCGTGCCTGAAATTGAAGGATTGCAGAACTTTGGAGGGGATGTAATTCATGCATGTGATTATAAATCTGGTGAAAATTTCAGAGGGAAGAGAGTTGTTGTCGTGGGATGTGGAAATTCAGGCATGGAAGTGTCTCTTGATCTTTGCCACCATGATGCTAAACCTTCAATGGTTGTTCGAAGTTCGGTGAGTAATTTATACAAACAAAGTCGTCCATTTTCTCCCAAGAAAAATTTCTAATGAGGTTTTGGGTATTTTTCCAGGTTCATGTATTGCCAAGAGAAGTATTTGGGAAATCAACATTTGAACTGGCGATGTCTATGCTAAAGTGGCTACCACTTTGGCTTGTTGACAAGATTTTGCTAGTTTTGGCATGGATGATTCTTGGAAACATTGAGAAATGCGGACTGAAACGCCCGTCTGTCGGTCCATTGGAGCTAAAGAACACACAGGGAAAAACTCCTGTTCTAGACATAGGTGCACTTGAAAAAATTAAATCCAGGGAAATCAAAGTGGTCCCTGGAATCAAGAAGTTCTCATGTGGAATGGTAGAGTTTGTTAATGGTGAAAAGCTCGAAATTGATGCAGTTGTTATGGCTACTGGATATCGCAGCAATGTTCCATACTGGCTACAGGTGAGAAAAAGTTTCCAGTTTTGGATTCAGTCACACTATGAAAGTTTGTAAATTTTAAGAAATTCGATTCTTAAATATAAAGCTGATTTGTTTTTTCATTGTTTTAGGAAAGTGAATTCTTCTCCAAGAATGGATTCCCAAAGGCCCCATTTCCGAATGGATGGAAAGGAAAAGAAGGATTATATGCAGTTGGATTTACAATGAGAGGGCTATCTGGTGCATCTGCTGATGCAATGAAAATATCAAAAGATATTGGCAAAGTTTGGAAAGAAGATTTGAATCAGAAAAAACAAAAAGTCCCTACTCATAGAAGATGCATTTCGACATTTTGATCGGGCGAGCCTCGAGGTTTTCTTATTATTTCTATTCTTTCTTTCTTTCTTTCAGACACAGATGAGATGTTAACTTCTTGTTCTTTAATCTTGTCTGGTGTTGTCAAGTTCGACTATTAATGATGTATACAAAGAAATCAGATAGCATTAAGATTAGCCCTCTCCAAGAAAGCCCAATTGTGATGTTTGTGGGCATTTTGTGTGTACTTGAATGATGAGGCTTTTTCCTTTTCATTTTTACCGCAAATTATATGTAGAGTTGTATCAATTCCAATGGGAAAAATGTCATTTCTTCTACATTTGTAAATTTGCACAACTTCTTATAAGCTGAAGTTTCATGTTATTTTAGCCTATAGTGCATGGAAAAATGTCTATCAAACAACAAAACTATTCCCGTTCCTCAAAAAAAATAAGAGAGACGTATCGCAAAAGAAGGGAATAGTAATGAATAATTACAATATATCTTGTGCAGAACTAGAAAAAGGTGTTATTCATGATCTCAATAAAAAATAATAATAATAATAAATAGAGGAGTAAGAGGGGGATGTAAACCCAATTTATACTATCGAGTTAGTATTTAAATATTCATTTTTTTACGAGCTACTTTTAGATAGAATTAAATGACAAAAACTAAGATTAGATAGCCAAGTATAAGTTTTCTAACATAATCTTTACTTTGTTTTTGTATTCGTATAATTAGCAAAACGATAGCATTCTTCCATCACAAAGATGTAAAAAAATTACAAGGATTCAACAGTAGAGTGATAATGTTGTTTCTCATTCATTTTAATGAATTTTCTAGAATTTGACTCCGCATCACTGAAGCTTTCAGTCGCACACTTGAATGTGTACAAGTTCTAATCGTCGTATGGTCATTTACGTCAATATTACAGTAGCCGTCTCTATAATCGAATCATATCATTATTTTCTTCCCCTTTCTACAATTTCTTTTCCAATAAATTGAGACGGTCCATC
The DNA here is from genome assembly GCF_002742605.1 of Olea europaea var. sylvestris. Classification (NCBI taxonomy): domain Eukaryota; kingdom Viridiplantae; phylum Streptophyta; class Magnoliopsida; order Lamiales; family Oleaceae; genus Olea; species Olea europaea. Next base: position 3,715,846 of record NC_036240.1, read on the forward strand.
CTATGATCATCAACTTGCCAGTTGACATCAATCATGATTCATGGATGAATGAAGTTTGTAATAACCAGTAATTCCTCGTAAACCATAATGCATATTCATGTATAATTCAAAACACATTTAAGAAAGGCAAAAAATAAAAAAATACATGGGCCGAAGTTGGGTTTACAAAAATTGAACCCGACCCAGGATTCAAATTCAATAAGGGTGCGTTTGGTTGTCAATTTCTTTAAATAAAAATGTTTTTTTCCACCATAATTCTCACTTTTGTGTTATTTGATTGTCACTTTTTTACTTTTAGTAACGTGACCATATTTTTTTCAAAATTAAGGAAAATATTTTTTTTAGAAAAAATAGGATTTTATTTTTTAGAAAATTCATCTCTATTTCTTTCTCTTTCATCTACCCACCAATAAAAAATGTACAAGTGTAATATTTTTTAGATTGAAAATTAAATAAATCAAACTCATTTAATAATAATTTTCATACAAATAAATTTTAGATAGTTGAATTGTTTAAAGTTTAATTTCATATTTGTAATCAAACGCACCATAATTGTTTATTTTTTATTTGAAGCCCAGTGGGTGCAGCATAACCCTGACCCATAACCAAGCCACATGCAACACAATATAAATTAATAATGCATTATTTAAAGGAAATTAGAAACAAAATTGGAGTAATAATTTATTATTTAAACGAAATTAGAAATTACAATAAAAGGACTTTCCGTAAAATTTACAATGGTATATAAATGAAACCCTAGATGCCAAAATCCCTGGCTATTACATTTCACCACCTCTAATTGAGATCAGGCTATCAGGGCGATTTAAGCTTCTACTTGAATTCACTGTGCAAATCTTAGAATATAGAATTCACTTCAAAGGTTCGTGAATTTTTGCTTCTGAATTTTTTTTTATTCGAATTCTTTTTGCTCGAGTAATTATATGGTTTCTGGATTTTACCTTCGCGATTTGTCATGGAATACCAGCAATTGACTTTCGTGAAGTGGGCATGCTGTTATTAGTATATAGGCCTTTCCGAGTTTTATCCTATGGAATTTTTTGTGCGTGTGATTATATGGTGTTCGTTGATTTTAGTATCTTAATTATGTTATCCATTTTTTTTTCTGGAGTTTTTGTCATGGAATACAACTAATTAGCTTTGTGTGTAGCGAGTATGTTGATTTGATATTAGCTGTATATCAACTGACCCAAGTTTGGGCGTTGTGAATTTTGTTTGTGATTATATTGTGTTCATGTTGATTTTGATAACTTAATGATAATTTTCTTTTCCCCAAGGAATACAAGAACTCAAATTTTGTGTAGTGCTGTAGCGTGCAGGTTGATATTAGCTGTATATCAACTCTCTCGACCTTGGGCATGAATTATTATTATTTTTTTTTCGGTTCCTTTATTTATTTATTTATATTTTTATTTTTATGGCGTTTGTGTCAATTTTGGTGGCTTACTAATTGTTTTGTTTTGGTGTCGTGTAATACAAGAAATCAACTTTTGTGCAGTGGACATGTTAATATTAGATGTTTACCAGTTATCTTTAATTTGAGGAATTGGGGGTCAAATCATAACGAAACTTTTAGCCGAATAATTAAATTAAAGGTGCTTCTTTGTGTATTTATCAGTTTGCTTAAGAAATGTAAAACTGGAAGCTGTCTAAGAACTGAATAAATAATTCTGAGGTGTGTGAGATGATACACTGCAACTTCTGTGAAGACTTTATGGCTATTACTGAACATGGGTTAGGACAAGGGATTGAATTGCCTAATTTGGATTTCGTTAAACATGATAAATAAGTTACTGTAATCTATATATTTATTGGAAAATTCCACGAGTTCCAAATCCTTGGTTTGGATAGAATTGGAGAATTTCCTGTCTTTGCCATAAAAACTAGAGGACCAAGTGCAATCTATGTTTTAGAAACTAATCTGGCACTAGATGGGAGGGAATTTTTTTTATTTTTTATTTTAGGCAGTAGGAGCGAAAAACCTGTATATCTTCAAATTTCTAAATAACTAAGGGTGCATTTGATTGACAATATTTTTCATGAAAAATATTATTTTTCCATCCAAATTTTTACTTTTGTGCTGTTTGATTGATATTTTTTTCATGGAAAATGTTTTTCTACTTTTAGTCACATGATTATATTTTCTTTGAAAACAAGGAAAACATCCTCTTTAGAGAGGGTAAGTTTTTATTTTCGAAGTAATTCTCTCGCTCTCTCTCTCTCATCTATTCATCAATTAAAAATGAGCAAGTATAACATTTTTAAGGTTGAAAATTAAATCAATCAAACACATTTAATCAACAATTTCCATGAAAATAAATTCTAGGCAATGCAAACTTACAATCAAACATAACCTAAGTAGTAAAGTCCCGCATGGAAAATTTAGGCATGTGGTGCATTCACGAACCCAGGCAGATGGCAGAAAATTCAGGCTGAATATACTTCTGGAAGTGGTTGAGATTGGTTCATGTTAATGTCATTTTTTCGTAGAATTATGAACTATTCAATTGTAATCTTTTAGTTGCCAGCTGGAAAACTGATCTTGCTTTATCACTTTCCTCTCAAGATAGTCTAGCTGGAAGCCAACGTAAATTGGAGTCTAATTGATTTTTTTCTTCACTGTTATCTATTTCATGTCTGCTGACTACTTATTCTGCTTTTACTTGTATGATGATAATATCCACTCTCATTATTCGAAGAAAGAATAAAATATTTTCTTATGCGTCACATGCCAAAATTTAGGTCGATAGATTTTACCTTTTCTGTGTTGTGTGTGTATTTTGAGGTGTGGTCTTGCACATTTAAACAGTTTAGTTTCAGCATATTGAAGAGCACTTGTCTGATTTTTAACGTGCCATCACAACATTCTCTGTTGACCGTTTGTTGTGACTGATTAGCCGCCGCAATGGGAAAGAAAAAACCGGATGATGCTGGAAATAATACAAAAGCCAAATCGAGCAGTAAAGAGAAGCTCTCGGTCTCTGCAATACTTGCCAGCATGGACGAGAAGTCTGATAAATCAAGGAAAGGGTCTTCTATGTCAAGCTCTACTTCTAACAAGCCAAAATCCAAAGCACCTCCAAAAGCATCATCGTATACTGATGATATTGATCTCCCTCCTTCCGATGATGAAGATGATGTTGAGGAAGAGCAACAACAGAACGAGGTTCACAAGCAGCCAAGCAGGCATAATAGAAGTGATGGAAAGCCTCTTGAAATCGCCGCAAGTGACAAAGAGTTGAAGAAACGAGAGAAGAAGGATATGTTTGCCTTACAAGCTGCTGAGCTAGCCAAACGGGAGGCCCTCAAGGATGATCGTGATGCTTTTACTGTTGTAATTGGTAGCCGGGCTTCTACTCTTGATGGACAAGACGATGCCGATGCCAATGTCAAAGATATAACAATTGATAACTTCTCTGTGTCTGCTCGCGGCAAGGAACTCTTGAAGAATGCATCGGTGAAGATATCTCATGGCAAGAGGTATGGATTGGTTGGACCAAATGGGATGGGTAAGTCTACCCTATTGAAACTCCTTGCTTGGAGAAAGATACCGGTACCTAAAAACATAGATGTACTTTTGGTTGAACAAGAGGTCGTTGGTGATGATAGAACAGCACTTCAAGCAGTTGTTTCAGCCAATGAAGAACTTGTCAAGATTCGACAAGAGGTTGCATCTTTGCAAAATATATCTGCTGACACCAAAGAAGAGAATGAAGATGATGATCATGATGGGGATGACGTGGGTGAGAAGCTTGCTGAATTATATGAAAAGTTGCAGCTGCTGGGTTCAGATGCTGCAGAGGCTCAGGCTTCGAAAATTCTTGCTGGATTGGGTTTCACTACAAAGATGCAGGGCCGTGCTACTAAGTCCTTTAGTGGTGGTTGGAGGATGAGAATTTCTTTGGCCAGGGCACTTTTTGTTCAGCCAACTCTGTTGTTACTGGATGAACCCACTAATCATCTTGACCTGAGAGCTGTTCTCTGGTTAGAAGAGTACTTGACCCGCTGGAAGAAAACCCTTGTTGTTGTTTCACATGATCGGGATTTTCTTAATACTGTTTGCAATGAAATTATTCATCTTCATGACATGAAACTCCATTTCTATCGCGGAAATTTCGACGATTTTGAAAGTGGATATGAGCAGCGTCGTAAAGAGATGAACAAGAAGTTTGAAATTTATGACAAGCAGGTGAAGGCTGCTAGGAGGTCGGGTAATCGTGCTCAGCAGGAGAAGGTTAAGGATCGAGCAAAATTTGCTGCTGCCAAGGAAGCATCTAAGAACAGGTCTAAGGGAAAGGTTGATGAAGATGAGCCCATGCAAGAGGCACCTCAGAAATGGCGAGATTATACTGTGGAGTTCCATTTTCCTGAACCCACTGAGCTAACTCCTCCACTTCTGCAGCTAATTGAAGTTAGTTTCAGTTATCCAAACCGAGAGGATTTTAAACTCTCCAATGTGGATGTTGGCATTGATATGGGGACTCGTGTTGCTATTGTTGGGCCCAACGGAGCTGGGAAGTCTACCTTGCTCAACCTTCTTGCTGGTGACTTGGTTCCAACAGAGGGTGAAGTGCGGAGGAGTCAGAAATTGAGGATTGGTAGATACTCGCAACACTTTGTGGATCTACTAATAATGAATGAAACACCAGTTCAATATCTTCTCCGTCTTCATCCTGATCAAGAGGGACTCAGTAAACAGGAGGCAGTTCGTGCAAAGCTTGGAAAGTTTGGACTCCCCAGCCATAACCACCTAACCCCAATTGCCAAATTGTCTGGAGGGCAGAAAGCCCGGGTGGTCTTCACTTCCATTTCCATGTCTAAACCACACATTCTGCTGTTAGACGAGCCAACAAATCATTTAGATATGCAGAGCATTGATGCACTGGCAGATGCACTTGACGAGTTCACTGGGGGAGTTGTTCTAGTCAGTCATGATTCTAGACTTATATCGCGTGTTTGTGAAGATGAAGAAAAAAGTGAAATATGGCTGGTTGACAATGGCACAGTTGAGACCTTCCCAGGCTCATTCGAGGAGTACAAGGAGGAGCTTATCAAGGAGATCAGACAAGAAGTTGACGCTTAACGTGATATGTATTCCAGGTATAATATTTCTGATAAATAATATTTTTCTATCGTTTATTTTAACAATATTATATAAGCAATTGAATTTTCGCTAGTGTAATTGCCGCCATCTGTTTTAGTTTTAATTTTACAAATAACCAACTTTCTTTTAGTTGTCATTTCAGCTTGTAAGTTGTAAGCAAAATCATTTTTAATTATTTCTAGTTTCATCTATTTCCTTTTTTCTTGACTGAGCTGAAAAGATATTCATGTTTCTATCATCTGGAACTTGTGAAGTAGATAATCAAATATTGTCTTCCTTTTTATATCATATATTCATTCTTTGATAGTTGATAAATCGATGGATAGGTTGCCTCTTTCGAGTTTCTGTTGATTGTTTGTACTTGTTCATCAGTAATTTTTGAAAATTTTGATCTCTGGGTGTTCCATTCTAGGAGAGTATTTTTATCTGCATTTTATATATATTGGGCAATATGGCTATTTTGATCTCTCTGGGTTCTCCATTCTAGGAGAGTATTTTTATCTGCATTTTATATATATTGGGCAATATGGCTTGACGGGACTGGGACGATATAGGAAGAGATGGATATCCTCGTCTTTGATTTTGTGTTCTTATAGGTACTTGTATTTGCGAGTACTTGACCCATGATAGAATAATGAATGGGATTTAACTTCTTTTTATTCATTACAAACCCCCATTTAAATATGTCGAACCTTCCCTACCAAACATGCCATCAAGTATCTGACGTCCGTACTCCACAGTCTGCATAATATAGCCTGATATCAACAATTAGCATGTATTGATTTCTGCTAGTGGTCCCACTGAAATTAGAGCCACTTGATTGTTAAATTATTTAGGGACTAATACTGTTATTACTTTTTATTCTTTTTTCAGGGAAAATTTATATAGCACTTTGTTTAAAAGAAGGTTACTTGCAGTTTCTGAATCAAAGTGGCGTCAAAACTGTGTAACTTGTAGAGGTGTCAAAATGGGTGGGGGCTAGACAAAGCCTCCATGGCCGACGAGTGAAAATTGGTGCAATCCTGCCCGTGCTATATTTTTTATTACATAATTTCGTATAAACAAAAATGAATATAGAAACTGTATTTTGATATATTGGTACTTTTTGTTATATAGTAAGGCATATTTAGTTAGTTTAATAATTTAAGATTTTTAAAATGCTTATTATTCGATTAATAATTTAAAATATGTCCAAATTATTTAGTGAAGTAGTGGCAATGTTGTTTCTATATTTAGCCAGTTTTTATTTAAAATATTTTAAATTAGAACAAAAAGATTCAATGTTCACTACATTTAAAAAATAATTTCTATTAGTATTGATTTAAATGGAGAATAAATCGTTATTTACATTCACTATTTTTATATATACAACCACTTTTAATTATATTACATTTTCAACCTTACATAAATTTAATTAAATATACGTATAAAATTAAATAAAAATTTATCACTTTAAAGTCATTCATTAATATCTCTTTTCATTAAATTCTTTTGAATTATTTTTTTAGTTATTATTATTATTAATTTTTTGCATTCATTATTTTACTCAAATGAATTTACAGCCATCGATGATTATGATAACATTCCACAACTTCTTTCATAACAACATTAAAATTTTCAGCCCCAACACAATATAGCTTGACCTATCGAAACTTTGCAATTATGGACATAGTGTAGGTGGGAACCGGACGACGTCATGGATGCTCCACCCAATATAAATTGTTATTATGTATGCAGTATCTAAATTTTTATGTGGGTTATGTTACAAATACATCTGGGTTTACATAATGGTCAAGTGACATTTTATCATTGAAGTGTGAAAAAACAGTTTTTTTTTTTTTTCCATTAATCGATGATGAAATACCACTTGGGGATTATATATACTAGTGTGTGAACTTGATGTACATGTATAATAATTCTCTAGATGCCAAAGGCAGATGTTTGAACAATCGTATTCATGCATGCACAATTGTCATTGTATACACATATGCCCTCTTTTTTTTTTTTTTTTTCAAACAGGGTTCACGGAGGTGCTCTGATATTCCACATTTTTTTCGCTCGTTCATGTAAGTTTTGAATAATTGTAAGAAAAAGACATCACACTAATTATTGGTGGACGTTTGTATATGAAATAGGTTTTGATCAATTCTTAATTATTTATGTGGAAATTATTATTTGGTGAATGGAAATTAAGTCAAATTTAAGTTACTTAAATACCTGAATTGTTGGAAATTACATAAATATTATGGAATATTCTATAAATTATTTGGTTGAAATTGTGTGTTTTTCCATATGGAAGATTGTGACTTTTGGCATTATTATTTTTCAATAAATGTGTCTTGTCAAATATAGAGACTAATTACAATAGTTGTATCTCTTCCATATATTGTGTCTTTTGAGACAAATTTTTTCAACATTTATACATGGACTCTACGTGATTGTTTTCATTCATTCATTCACTTCGTGATTGAATGATACTAATATATATTTACTTCAAAATTCTGCATTTATCTTGGGAGACAAGTGCCAAAAAATCGTTAGCACCTTTGTGGGCATTATCTTCTTAAGAAGAAATAGTCAAATTCTTGCTTAAGCTATTATCATTCTATTTTATTCCATTCATTATGTAAGTTGGAATTCTGTCCAACTATTTATTCATTGCAAAAAAATAAAAAATAAATAAAAAATAAAAAAAATTGAATATAAATTATTGCATGATAAAATCAATTTTTTTTCAACAATTTTAAGACGATAATGTGCTTATTATATTCTCTGAAGTGAAAGGTTATGAGCTTTCGAGAAATCACTTCAATAAAAAAGAGGTTGTCATGGAATTCTAAATGTCTAGACTACTTAATGGACAGGTTTAAATCAATACCAGTTTTATAGGCTGTTGAAAATTTCTACATTATGCAATTCTCAACTTCAATCGGTGCTATGCAGTTTTATTCATGTCTTCTTCTTTTTTATTATTATTATGGGGCTATGCTAATTGTGCCATTTCTTCTTCATGGTAATTACCAACGAGTCTATCTATTCATTTTAAGTTTGCCTATTTTTCATGAAATGTGCGCCCACTTATCTTTTTGAATATTACACTAACTTTGGTTGATATAATTCCTGCGTAATGATGATAGCCTCAATTAATTTGATGAAATTATGTAAGATGATTTGTGCAAAGTGAAGATAATATTATATTATCAGGTTATTAACATTGCACAATTGGAGTGTGTTTACGTACTATGACAAAATGTGATTTTGGTCCATGAATTTAGGAATGCAATTGCCATATAAGACTTGGATTCCAATAGTTAATTTGTTTTGTGTTTATTCATTTTTCAAAATTATATGATAAATAAGGCGAGGAAATGCCTTATTGTTTGAAATGAAATGATGCAACATCTCGTGAAATGCCACAAGATTAATAAGTTGCTTACATTCAACGAAGTTGCAATTCTTAAGCATCAAGATGTTTAGCCTTCTTCAATTATGCTTTGAAAGCATTGTTGGTCCATGTCTTGACTTTGGTCAATTTGTATTATCAAATTAAAGATAGTTTGATTGAAGAACGTGATGGGATGCAATTTCGAATGAAATTGTCTTTTCATTTGGGTTATTTGTGAGTTGATGATCGCAAATTTGAAAGTATTTGGACTTTTACGAATCATTTGATATGAACGAATTGACTTTAAAAAGTTGATGAACTCTAAGTTCAAGAATAACCTAAATATGTGGGGATTATTATTAATTCTTGCGAACTTATATTGAAAGTTTAAGATGTGTGGATGCAACATTACTAGTTGCACATGTATATCTCATTGAGGAATTGTGAGAGTAACTTATTTTAAAATTTACATTTTCTTACACCTTATAAGTCATAGAAATTTATTCTATGAATGTGAAAAGGTAGAAAATCCTTATACTAATTTTAGATGTATCAGGATGATTCACATACGTGTCATGCCTAAATTAGAAATGGTTAAAATGGGACAAAAGTTGATTATTACATTTGTTTGGGATATGCAATAGTAATTATTGAGATATTTTGAAGAATATTAATAAGTTAAATTACATTGTAGTTGATATTGGTTCAATGTAAGTGGAATACCCATGGTTTGAAATCCACTAGTTAAATGTTTGACTAGTGCAATAATATGTTAGAAATCCTACAAATATATTGGTGGACAATATAGCTTTAGATAAAGCCAATGAGAAGCACGTGGCTTCATGAGAGAATTTCTTTGTTGATGACAATTTGTGTGAATCGTTCAATAAGATACCGAGTCACTTGTAATCGTAAGTCTATAAATATGTGTCATAGATATAATATTACAAGAACTTGATCTCATTAGTTCAAACTCGTGGATCCATTAAGAGATTTACCAAGAGATCAAGTATACATCATATTAAAGGGAATATGCTTAAAGTCTACTATGTAAGAATATTTGTTATAGTAACCCAATCTTGTTGACTGAAGATCCCAAAATCTTGGTTTAATAGGACAACTTAACTATGAAGATTCAATGAGCACTTGGAGTTAAATTCCTAGCTATACCTATGAAAAGAAAAATGTTATTTGCATAAAGTTTTATTTAAGTTATACTTTTAATGATTTCTATATCTTAGACAAACCAAGTAGGGGTATGGCAGGTACTCTTAATAGGAGATCACCTATATAAGTATGAAGTGAGATCACTTTATATGAGAATGTTTCAGGCTTGAATTCTCTAAAACGTTTATGAAACTCAAGCGTTATTTAGGCCAAAATGAACGCAACGGTGAGAACTCGAAAATGTTAGTGAAGTTATTATGTAAATACTATTGTTTTGGTTTACATCAACGGCTGAAAATTCAAAACATCGCGTTCACGATTAGCCAAGTATATCCGATAGTATTTCATTATGGAAAGGTCAAACCCATAAGGTACACATCCAGAGTCAATAGCTTTTCCGCTTGAAATCTTTTTAGCGTCTGCATAATCATTTGCATGGGGATTGTTGAAAATTTGTATATGAAATTGGTTTTTATCAATTCTTAATTGTTTAAGTGAAAATTGTTATTTGGTGAATGAAAAATTAAACCAATTTGAAGTCACTTAAATACTTGAATTGTTGAAAATTATGTAGAATATTGTGAATTATTCTAGAAATTATTTGGCCGAAAATGTATACTTTTCTATATGGAGGATTGCGACTGTTAGCATTATTATTTTCAATAGACGTGTCTTTTCAAATATAGAAACTAATCTCAATAGTTGTTTCTCTTTCATAGGTCGTGTGCTTGGAGACAAACATTTTCAACATTTATATGCAGATCCTATGTGTTTATTTTCATTCATCCATTCACTTCATGATTGCATTATTATACTAATGCATATTTACTTCAAAACTTTACATTTATTTGGAGTCAAGTCTAATATAAATAGGGTTTAATACATAAGTAGGTTCGATTGTCTATGTGATTTAGAGTACTCCTCTTATGTGACGTGATAATTTTATTTGGGGAAACAAGTGTCGAAAAATCATTAGCATCCAAGCGAGACATTATTGTCTTAAGAAGAAAGAGTCAAACTCTTGTCTCGACCATTATCATTCTATTTTATTCCGTTCATAATATAAGTCAAAATTTTGTCCAATTGTTTATTCGTTGCAAAAAGATTATTTTGAATATAAATTATTGCACGGTAAAATAAAAAAAAAATCCAACAAATTATCCATTAGGATGGGTGGGGACATATGATTCTATATCATTGTAAACATTGCTTCACGTGGAGAGATGATAGGTTAAATTTGTGAATAGTTTAAAAGGCTAGAAAACAAAATATTTCAAAATCATATCTCCTTTGTATGATTTCACTTGATTGACTAAGCGACAAGTAATAATAATTCTCACTAATTATTATTATAACAGATAAAAACATTCCAATCTTGCATTTGTATTGGAGATCTAGATGATATAAATTAATTTCTATAATTAAGAATTGAAAATCTTTTTGAAGAGTTCAGGAGGCTTAAGTGCCAGAAAGAAATAAAATTGCTCTTGAACTGAATTTAGAATTCTACTCCTAGTCTTCCTAGGGAACCAAACTAATTTTCGGATTTGGAATCTGAGAATGAAATTACAAGGAAAGCTGAAGAAGAAAAAGAGAACAAAGAGGATAATAAATTAAGGTCTGGTTCGAAAACATTTGAGTAGCGATTCATCAAAGAGTGAAATTAAGTCGGAGCCTGAGCCGCTTTCAAGGAAGAAGGGGAAGTGCAGAAAGTCGAGTCATCAGTGAACTCACACAGTAATTGGAATAGATTTAAATGAGTTGAGATTTGTTATCGTTCAACGTGCTGTCTAGCAATAATTTATTGATACATCATTTTATACATATTTGAAAGCACAAGTAACGGTGAGAGAAAAGTAGGACGTTAATTTAAAATAATATATCAATGAATAGTTGGATGGATAGCAATTGGACGGTCTATTTTGGACAGCAAATCTCAACTAGATTTGCGTTTAGAGATGAATATATAAAAGTGGTGTGGATGTCTATTATTTAAATGAATGAATTTAGCCCCTGTTTCATTCCCATTCTTTTGCCATAAAAATGAAAATTATGATCGTTATTCATCACATTAAGCAATCATCTTTGACTTTCTATATTTTGTGTGGATTCCATAACGACTATATTTTTCATTCTCATTTTTACAAAATGGTTATCAAACGGGACCTTAATAAAGATAATATTTAAATATGATGTAGATGTAGATGTAAATAGTAATTTTAAGGCCCTATTTGTGCCCTTTAATTTGAAAAAGTGTATTATTGAATAGTAATTGATATTGAAATGTGAGTTTTAAAAGGAAGAATTTTTTATTTATTTATGTGTATTATTATTTTAATGAAGAATTTGTGGTTGAAAATAAGTACTGTAAAAAAAATAATGAAATAAAATGGTTAACAAACAAAGGCTTAAATTTTAGAAAAAAGCTCCTTGCATAGACCCATTTGCGCAAGGTCTGTACGGGGCTGTCACATGGGAGTGGACCCCACATGTAGCATAGCTATAAATTTTAATTGGGATAAACTTAGAATGAGATAGATATATAAATATTGTGGATGGAAATAGCGATACTCTTAATTTATTATTTGTTTTTAATCCAGTAGATTCTCTTTAATTAGAAGTTGGATTTGCTCAAACTTTAAAGTCAAATTCCACTAAAATTTTAATATATTTTAACATAGATTTAATTAATTATTTATTTATTTATTTAATTAGACCATAATAGATGATGAGATTCATGGTACGAAGGTTAGCAACGACAAGGACCCATTGGTTGAGGATGAAGGACCAATGATTAGGTCCTGAGCCAAGAAGGCCAAAGAAGTCATGGGATTATTTGTTTAAGTTACAGTGAACGAAACATCGTTCACAACAAGCAAAGAGACAAATTTCATGTTGGGCTCAGAAGAAAAAACACGATAGATCAACTTGATTCAAGTAGTGAAGGAAGGAGTCTAGGAGTTACCCTATGCAACCGCATAGTGTCTCTATGCATGTGATTGCATAGATACATATCGAGACTAAAAACCAAATTTCATGTTGGCCTATGCAATTGCTCGGTTTAGCTTATGCGGCCTCATAGAGTTATCCAGGGCGTGGCTTTTTAAATTTTCTTGTAATCTCATATTTTAGTAAAAACTCTATTTTTTTGGTATCTTTTGATATTTTTTTAAATTTAATTCCATTTTAACTAAGGTTTTTATAAATTACCTATATATATGATTCACACTTTTCATTGTAAAACACATAGTTTGAGACATATTATTGTGAGACATATTATTGTAAGGCATATTTGCTTTCTGCTCGTTCTTCATTGAATGAATTTTCAAATTAATTAAGGATTAATTTCTTGTGGTGTTCAACGATTCAAGTAAAATTCGTAAGTTTTGTGATCACTGGCCAAGATATTTTTTGCGATTGTCTTGATTCTTTTGATTAATAATTTATTAGGTCGAGCTTTTTTCAAATGTTAATTCTTGACTTTCTTGGGTTTGATATAATTTGATGTGAATTCTGTAATTTTAATTGTTACGTACGTTTGCATCAATAAAAAAGGAATAATTGCAGTAGAAGCCCCAAACCTTTAAAACAATAGTAGACTTTTTTCAAACCTATAATTTGTTGCAACCATCATCTCAAACATTTCAAAACATTGCAGTAGAAGCCTTTTTAGACAGTTTCCATCCATTTTTTTGTCAATTGACCCAAAATTTAAGTTTGACCATATATGTTATATTTTAAAAGGGGCAAAAAAGTAATTATTTATTAAAAATAAAAAATAAGGTGACTGTTCATCTTCTTCCACAACCCTATCCTCTACCAATCCCCACCTCCAACTACAATCTTTTGTCCTCATAATCTCTGTAATATCTTCCACTATGATTTGTTTTCACACACTGTCTCAACAAAATGTGCGATAGAACCTGCATTTCCAACTGAATCTCTCAACTTTTCACAGGCGATTAACCTTGAAAAATGATTTCATCGAAGTACTAGAATATAATTTGTGGTCACTTACAATTAATTCATTTTCTCCATATAGCCATTTTTAAATCCCAGAGTGATAGCATTGCTTGAATTTGTTTCCCAATTCAAATGCATAGAGGCTGCAATAGTTTGATTTTCAATCCTACCAAAGAAACTATAATGTCAACCTGAAATTTCCTAAAGAAAGAGACAGTGTACTCAAACAAAGAAAATCTTTCTAATGTTGGCTACTTTGATTGTCTAAAAAGCGAGAAAGAAAAGGGGGGAAAAAGCATAGAGTTGTGGAAGAAGATGAAATGGGTGCGGATAGAGGTAGGACGGGATTGGGGAAGAAGATGAAATGGTTGGGAAAGTTGCCGTCACCGACAGTAGCGTCGAGTGGTGATAGCTGTGGAAGATGGCGATTTGGTTTGATTTAAGGAGTGAGATGGGATGGGACGGGGTAGAGAAGCGGAGAGAGGGAGATGAATAGGGACTCAGGTTCTTTATTTTGTTCTTTTTCGAATTTAATTTTTAACTTATTTTAATGTAGTAAATGAAAAGTTACTATTTTACCTTTTTAAAACTATTAAAAATATCATCAAAGTCAAATTTCTTAATCATCCAACAGACATTTGGATGGAAATTATCCAAAAGGGCTTCTACCGCAATGTCTCAAAAGATTTGAGGTGATGATTGCAACAAATTAAAGGTTTGAAAAAAATTTGCTAATATTTTAAAGATATGAGGCCTCTATTACAATTATTCCAAAAAAAAAAAATTAAATCCTTAATAATTTTATAGCTTCCACGGTTAGAATGAGAGGGGGGGGGGGTATTCAATTAGGACTTTTGAAGATTTTGATGGACTTTTTTTAATTGATGACTTTTGTGAATTTTTGGATCTTTTATAGATTTGTATGAAATTAATGAAAATTTTTCGTAAACTTCTATGAACTTTCATTTTAAATTTTTTATAGATTTTTGTAGAATTCAAAAAACTTTCATTTAAAATAAAATTCACGTGGTGTAAAATTATAACATACGAGGTGTTGGTTTCTATAATTTCCCTTTTCCTTCACCTACTTCTTCCCATATAATTAAAAAAATTGAAAGAATAAAAATTTAAGACCTTAATTAAATAAATAATAATCAAAATTTTACATATATATGATAAATAATAAATTTAATATTTAATATTATCAATATAATATACTTTTAAAAATAAATAAATAAAATCAATATATTTGAATTTAATTATAGATTTTTCATATAAAATTTTAGAATTTAATAAAAAAAGATATTTTTCACAAAAAATAAATGAAAAAGAAGTTATAAGAATTCAATTTAATTTTTTCATAGAAAATAAAAATAAATAAGAATGAGAGAGAGAAAGATAAATGGAAATAAATATAATCAATAGAAAAAAAACAAATTTTAATCATACTTTTAATGTTCTAGAGGGAAAAAGGAAAGAAAGATTGAAAATATATATATATATATATATATATATATATATATATTTGTGAAAATCTCCCAAAATTTTGTGATTAATGAAAGACAAATTGTGAGATTTTATATGAGTACTTTTGTTTAAAAGCTAGTACTCCAAAGAATTTTATAAAAATTTCTAGAAGTTATTAAAATTTAAATACCTTAAAATTTATAGAAACTTCTAAAAAATTTTAATTGAATATACGTAATTTTTAGAAAATTTTTAAAAGTCTCAATTGAACACGTCGTAACTTTTAGAGATTTCTTAAAAATTTATAAAAGTCTAAATTAAATATATTAGTTTTTGAGAGTTTTAAAAAGTTTATATTGAGTATTTCGAAATTTTTTAAATCTCAAAAAGTCAGTGAAAGTGTCAATTGAATACAATTAATTTTTAGCCCCCGTTTGGCTCTCATTCTCATTCTTATTCTTTTTTTCTTTCCTATTTTTAATCACATAATTTTTCATAAAATAATATTACACGTAAATAAAAAACTTTTCATTCTTTTTCAACCACATATTTAAAAAAAATATTATTCTAACTATTAAAATTTGAAAAACATGGGGGTCAAACAGGGCATAAGTAAATGTGACGCCATCACAAATGAATAATGTGAGCAGCGCAGCTGCCCAAGCAGCATTGGCGAGAGGAAGCGGTAAAGTTGCCAAAAACGGCTTCGATAACATAAAATTAACAGCAAAAAAATGGCGTTAATGGTTTTCATGCCTCAATTCACCATTGGGAGATTCAATTCACTTTCTCTATCCTCTACTAGCTTTCTTCAAAGTCGAATTCCCACTCTTACCCAGCTTCCCAATTGTGTTACAACTTTCACGTTTCACTGTGACGTTGGTGGCGGAACAATGTCCGGTAAAGCCATATCGAGAAATTGGGGGTTTATTAATATTCGGTCCATGTCATCTAGCTCATTTGGGTCCCGATTGGAGGAAAGTGTGAAGAAGACTGTGATTGAGAATCCAGTTGTTGTTTACTCCAAAACTTGGTGCTCGTAAGTGCTCACTGATATTTTTTATTTTTTTTTAAGCAAATTGTGTAATGGATTCCATTTTTTGTCATATTTAAATTGTTTCCAAGAGATTTGAAGAGGGATTTGTTTGAATTTTGTGGCTTAGGTACTCTTCGGAGGTGAAATCATTGTTTAAGAGGCTTGGCGTGGAGCCGCTCGTTATTGAATTGGACCAAATGGGTAAGTTTAATTTTTTTTCTTTTCTTCATAAATCCTATTAGTGCGCGTATTTGTGCATAGAACATTGCAAATTTTGGTCGGATGTGATGTGGTTTCGGGAGAACACTTGCACGGCTCTAAACATTCCGGGCGTAACTGCCATTTATTGATTGTTGTATATATGTGCAATCGCTGAGTTGTAGTCCGGGTTGATCACAGCAAAAACACCTTATTCATAGTGTCTGTATTATAGAAATGAAGAGGTAAACTGCTGTTCTTTGATAATATTGATGTTATTTGGAAAATGAGTTCCCCATGGATCAAAGCCAAACCGATCTTGAACCACGTTTCCTACATATATGATGGTTTTTTAAGTTTTAGTTGGTTATTCAGATATTCTTGTCTAACTTCAATTTTCTAACTGATTTCTAAATTTTTTATATAGAGAATAAAAAGAAAAAAAGACATTGAACACTGGCTTTTGTTTAAAAATTAGATCTTTTTTTAAACAAAATTGCTTCAAGCAAAATTGGTCTGTTATTAGACTTTATTAGGAGTTCTAAAATATGAAAATGCTTAGTTTTTCTAATACAACTACAAAAAAGTGAGAATTATTATAGACAAATTAGGGGTTGGTTGCTTGAATTCTTTTTCTTGGGAACCATGCTGATTTTATGTTGTTTAATCCTTATTCGTAAAGAGACAGATCTTATAACTGATTTTGTTGGAAAAGACATATGAAATCAGGTGTGAGACCTAATTTCCACCTTTAACTCAATGAACATCCATTATAAGAAATTTTTCTCATTTTTCAGGTCCCCAAGGACCACAACTGCAGAAGACTCTGGTGAGGTTAACTGGACAACATACTGTTCCAAATGTTTTTATTGGTAAGAAGCATTTAAAAATGCTTTACGCTTCTGTGACACATTAATTTAGAGCTTTTAACATATATAATTTCACTTTTCTATGCACTATAACTTTATGCTATTTGCTTAACTTGCAAGTTACTAACTAATAACTATGTTCCTTGAAAAGCCCTAGATATAGGCTAGATCTTTATATCATCGTATCACAAAGAGATGTAATTGACCTGATATGTTGTTGCAAACTGTTCCGTTGGTAATAGGTTGAAAGACATCTGGTTGCCGATTGAGAGATGTTATGTGTTTTTTTTTTTTTTGGGTTAAAAAAATAAGACTAAGTTTTAATTTCACACAATTTTAGCTTCAAAGTTACCCTTCTATCAAATATGATTGAGAAGAGTATTACAACTAATATTTGTTTCTCATGGGCAGGTGGCAAACACATTGGTGGTTGCACAGGTGTTTTTTCTGACAGTGCTCATCCTTATGATATTGAATTTGACTTCTAAGTATAGTTTCTCCAAAAAAAAAACGAAAAATTTCTTCTCAACTTCTTATGCTATAGTTTCAGCAAATAACTTCTTACTTCGATGTTAAAAAAAAAAAAAAAAAAAAAACACAAAGCTTTTCATGTTGAGGACCGTCGCCGAAATCAGTATAGATTATTTGAGATGACAATTGCTAGTAAATTTGAATACTTGGCTACACATTATATGTGCAAATTTTATGAGTGAAAAATTGTTAAATAATAGTACATTAATATCAAAATAGTTATTACCCATGTGCTCTGGAAAATAATAATTTTTATGCCACTTTATAGTTGTTTATATCCTATCTTTGTAAGTCGACTGGTTATTGTAGACGAGTTTCTTAAATTTTTCAAAATTTTCCTTTGACTTGCTCCATCTTTTAATAGGTTTCTTGCAACATAATCTTTTATGTTCTATTATTCACATTTTCCTGGATGAAATATGGTTTTCAATTTCCAATTTTCAGTATCTTTTTATGTTAAAAAATAATATGATGCCGGACTACCAAAATATTCGTAAAAGGAATAGAGAATTCCTCAATCTCCAAATGAAAAAATTACATATGTCTTGATTTAGCACATTCGTATCATATGCTTGTCTAGACTCTAGGGTTATCTATATAGATCCTTCTTGGGTTCCATTTTATCAGCTACATGTTCAAGCCATCTCAATACATTTTTCCACAATTTAACTTCAATAACACTTACCTTGAAATACTCATATATATACTCATTTCTAATCCTCGTTTTACTGCAAATCNTTTTCCACAATTTAACTTCAATAACACTTACCTTGAAATACTCATATATATACTCATTTCTAATCCTCGTTTTACTGCAAATCCATCAAAACATTTAAATCTCAGCTATAGTCAATTTTCACAGCTCTTTCTCCCAAATTGAATTTTCGTTTCTCAATTTCAGTTTGTCCCTCAATGTTCTTGTGTCAAATAGTAGTTTTCTAGATTTCTATTATGCCTTCATTATTTTGAAGTGTTTTATTTCCAAAATGTTGTAAGTATCACTATTAAGTGTATAACAACCTCCATTAGGAGATGTAATTATTGATAGTTGAGGTGAAAACCGTAAGCAAAGTTGTATTTGGCATGCTTTATTAATTGCAGAGCAAAGTCAAGCAAATTTCAATTTGGGACTGGGAAATAAATGTTGTTTCTTAATAATGGACATTCAATCCACTGGTCTGGTTGCAGTCCTGTAGTACTTTATTTTGAACTCATAAAAACTCATTGATCATATGAATGATTGAACCTAACAATACATTAATCACGGTTTCTAACACGAAATATCCTTTTCTTTCTTATTTTTTCATGCTGTAGATACTGTCAAGTTACACCGTAAAGGAGATCTTCGACCATTGCTATCAGAAGCTGGTGCCACTAAGATGCAGATCTAGCACTGAGCTTAAAATCACTTTACAGTTTTTCCCCCTCAGCTCCCTTGAGTCCTCCTAGAATTCATTGATACTTTATGAGATACGACACTTGTATCTTTTTCAAGATGCAACTTTGCTTATAAATTCATTCTGTTGTGAGTACATTCTCAAACTCTCAAGTATTTGAAATGCTCATTCTCAACTCTAATTTTTTATTTTATTTTATTTTTTTCCCACCGGATGTTGCATGTTACCAGCTCTTGCTTGTGAAGTGAACCATATGTTTTGTTTATGGAAGGACACTTGTGAATGACAATTACTAGGGTTTGACTGTAAGATTGTTAGCCAGTCAACCTCAGTTCAATAAGTTTTAGATTCATCTGTTAATTAATGCATTTTCAAGCAGTTGCAGGGCTTAGTTTGCCTCACTGCAAGAGTTCTAATTATCCAATTGATGACTTTTCACACTAATATATTGCAAGTTGTTATATTCTTGGAATTAGATTATTTGAACTTCATTATGCCATTATTGGCAGTCCCTTAACCTGCATTTATGCAAAAAAAAAAAAAGGGTAAATTTACATTTTATGAAAAAAGGTTGCCCTTTCACATTCTTCTTTCTCTTGTTGTTCGTTAGAAGTCCTAGCTGTGATTGATTTACGACCAGATATAGGTGCCACTGCCTACCTTCAGAAATAAACCAAGTTCTTAAATATCAGGTTTCAAGAATAGAGGAATAGACAGATAACAATAAGCTAATGTTCTATATGTTCGCCAAGTGCAAGATGGAAAATGGTTGGACAGGTCCTTTTGTGTAGAAACTAAAAGGTAGACTAGAAGCCGAGTAAAAGCAAGAGATTGAGCTCTACCATGGAAGCCAGGGCAGTCTTGCTGCTGATCTGCAAACCAGTAGAACATCAGGAGACGATGATGTGAGGACCAGTAAGTGTTTATTTGATCCATAGTACTATACATTATATTGTGACGAACAAGATTTTAGATTCTATTTCTTCATTACTATTGTTCAGCGCTGTTCAATCCTTTATAGCACAGATGCTGCAAGTGTATCAAGATGTAGACCTGAAGAACAGATCATAATGACTGTCGAGAAAGTGAACTGCAATATATCTCTTTTGTGCTTTTAATATGCCAACATTTCATTTCGATCCTGAAGATTATCTTTGATAACAGGATGTTCCTTGAAGTTCTTAACCTAAGAACTGAGGCTAGGAAAGTCATATGCTTCCATAATTTTTTCCCACCAGTTCTTAACTCACTTCATTTTATATATCTGCCATTCATTACTATGCTATTCTCACTGAAAAATTTCTCGTCACCTAGATCATGCTCTTCTATTATCTGTTGTGAAATGTTCAAGAATCTTGAAATGTTGTGAAATTTCGAATTTCAAATAAACTTTAAACTGTAGAATCCTTAATTTTGTAGTGGATCGG
>NC_036240.1:3740807-3807262 GCF_002742605.1 Olea europaea var. sylvestris
ACGCAGCTCTTGTTTACCTAATCTTGTTCAATTTTGTATTGTGGGTTTTTGTTGCTTTCTTAGTAATGAACTCAACCCCAAAACCTGAAATACAGCATAATGTACAAATCAAGAACAGCTTAGTTGTTTAATGTTCTTCAGGAATCAGTTGTGATATTTCCTCAATTATAGTGTCTTTCCCCATTGAATGTCTAATCTGAATGAAGTGCATATAGATATAAGAAATAGAAGCAAAGATAGCATTCCCATCCCTGCTCGTTATAGTCTCCTCCAAGGACTAATACAGCATCAAACTTGCATTTTTGATATTTGAGCAGACAAAAATCCTGATATTCACTAAAAACAAGAGAACATTTAACTAGTTTAAAAACTCGAATGCAGCTTATGATGATTTGTAGGCATCTCTCCAAGTAGCAACTCTTCAATAGACTTTCATTGAAATGACGCATTGTTGGGATCAGCCAATCAGGATTGAGGCTGTGATACGCCGTAGAGAAGCAACCCTAATGGGGGAAGAGCTGAGGAAATGAACTAAATAAATCCCACATCGAAACATGACTAAAGTTGTTATAGAACTGGACTAATATAAAATAGCCAATTGGAAGCATGGAAGGTATGCAGCCACGCAGTGAACACAAAGCGAACTATTCTTTCGCCTTTTACTAAAGAATACCGTGTGTTCGTTGCAATTAGTGGCATACACTAATTTTTGGAGAGGCTCAATTCATCTGGTTGGGCCTCTACACAGCTAGTTTCAAAGTTTATTTACATATTGTAGAGGTCGAACAATTATTAATTTTATTAGTTTGGTTTTCATAGGACTTGTTTTTAAAGATATGAAGTGGTTCATAGAAATTTTTTCACATATATATTAATATAAACTTGTGATAATTAATTAAAAATTAAGTTAATAATTGATATTTTGACATTATTAAAGAAATTATAATTTAAGTTAACACAAATATTGTAATTTTAAAAGTAAATATAGAGAATCTAAGCTCTCACATTATTTTTATAATGATGGTTTATAATGATGGTGTATTGAAGAAAAATGTATAGTTAAAAAATAAGGAAATTTTTTTGAATAATTATTACAGGTCGTAATTTATTCAACAATTGGATTATTGGAGTTATCGAGTTAATAGTCTAGGATTTATTATTTTAACGGATACTTTTTGGAGCAGTATGAGCTAACGAAGCATGGGGATCATATTGGAGTTGGGACCCAAAGGAAACTTGGGCATTTATTTACTTGTATCGTATTTGCGATTTATTTACATATGTTTCCACAACTCTCTACCACCCAATTAATTCTATTATACTTAATGCCTCTTTCTCTTCATGGCCACATATCTTTTCGGCTAAGGAATGGGAAATTTTTGTCTAGTTACATAAATCCAATTTTCAATTCATTCTGGAAAAGCCATTTTCTCAACAATGTCTTTGTCATTTAATCCAATGGCGTTTCGTTAGATAGGAACATATTTGATAAATACTGATAACTCTCGGATATAATATTAGAACGGAAAGATCCATTAGATAATGAACTATTTGTTCTAAGCTATCTCTGACGATTAATCAACAATTCGAAGTGCTTTTCTTGTGTATTCTTTGATAAACCGACGTTTATATATAGATTTAGGAGGATCTGTTTGGAAAGTAAGAAATAGTGATGGCAAAAAAATCCGCCCCGATTCGAATGGGGCAAAAAAACCAGCCCCGATGGGTTGGCGGGGCGGGGCGGGACGGGGTGGGGGTGCCCCGCCCCGACCGCGCCCCGTGATTTTTTTTTTTAAAATTTTCAAGTTATATTATTTTTAGATAATAAAATACAAATGTAAAATTTTAATTAATTACAAAAGAAATAAAATTTAGTGAAAACGTAATTTTATTTGAAATTGTTTAATTTTTAACATTGTTTATTTCAAGTGTTTACTTTGAATTTTAAAATTTTGAATTTATATTTAATTCTCTAATAATAACATAATTAGGAAAAAATAAAAATTAAACGGGGCGACAAATGGGACGTGGCGAGCCGTTTGAGACGGAGTGGGGTGTCACGGGGCGAGGGTGCCCGCTCCACTGTCATCTCTAGTAAGAAACCTCTTTGATATGATTTGTGTGTAATGTTATTTTATTAAAGATTGTGCGAATGAAATGATATCAAATTACTGTTTAAAAATATATTTTTTAAAAGAATGTGGCTCAAACATGGTTTATTATGTACGAACACGGTTTATTATCAATTTGTTACCTATGACTTTTAAGTATTATCAAACAAATATTTAGCCCCTGTTCGATTTTCATTATTGAATGCAATAATGACTTTATTGATCCTTTTTCCAACGAATGGGTCCCCTTGTGAGATCATACGTCAAAAAAAGGGCTAGTACCTATGCAACGATCCTAAAAACCATTAAAATGAGGAAAAAATTTAGAAACAAGCAAGAGCATAATAGTCACACAAGGACAGAGTATGGGCCCTCGAAAAAAGGATAATTATAGGTAACACCACATAGATCTTCCATTTAAAAATCACATTTCAAAATTAACAAATTTCTAAAAAAGTTTTCAAAAATCAGGTAATAATTAAATTTATTAAATATTAATTATAATATAGTATAATTAATCTACTTACCCATCCCACCTCATCTCCAACCCCACCCACCCATCACATCAAACCCTTTTATTTCTCTCTCCACCCCACCCCACCTCCGGCGACGGCTCCAACAACAATTCCAGCGACTGCTCTGATGACAATTTCGACGACCTCTCGACGATGCTCCAACTACCGTTCGACGAATATTCCGATGACTGATCGCCTTTCCGACGACTACCTTTTTTCTTCTTTTTTGACAATGACCTGTTACAAGTTCCATTAGATCTGTAACCTAATTAAGTGGGATGAACACGCATACGATCAATTTCAATATTAAGAAATAAAGTTCGAAATTTCACATGTTATTTGTGACCATGCCTGTGTTATATGTGATCAATTCACTGACTTATGTTATTTGAAAATCACCGTGACCAACTTTGCCTTCGGTGTGACTAAATTTGTATTCATTGTGACTTTATGTGACCATATCAATCTCAAGTCACAATCAGTCACAATCAATACAAAATTGGTCACAAACAGTCACAACTAGATTTCGAACAGAAAAAACCAGCTCTCCAACCACCACAGCAGATCTGTTCAAAATAATAATAACCACCACCACTACTAATATCTTTAACTCAATTTGATGACCATAAATACTACATGCACCTCAAATTCACAACAATCTGATCTACCATAACTTCCACCAATTCTTCAAAAAACCCCAACCAGCACCACCACACTTCTCTCGTGAAACTCCAATGAGAGAAGGGGTAGGTGGTCGGAATCTAGAGGATGGGTGGGGAAGAAGTCGTAGATTTGATTTTTGGGTAAGAGAGTGCCGAACTAATTTTTGAGGGGAAGAAATAGACTGTGTAGGTTAAAAATTGATATAAGATATGGGGTAAATTGATATGAAGTCTGTGACCAAGTTTGTATTCAATGTAACTGTTTGTGACCAAATCAATTTCAAGTCACAACCGGTCACAATCAACACAAAATAGGTCATAAACAATCACAACCAGATCTCGAGCAGAAAAAACCAATCTCCAACCACCACAATAGATCTGTTCTGGAAAATAATAACTGCCACCACTACTAACATCTTTAACTCAAATCCACAACAACAATCATCACTGCCATAACTTTCACCAACACCTTCAAAAAACACCAACCAATTGAATCAAAATTAGAAGAACAAGTACACATAATCAAATCACAATTTTAGTTTGATTTATAGAAACCCATGGCTACAGTAGTGGTGGAATGGGGGTGGTGAAGTCATGGGTGTAGATTTGTCGTGATGGTCCCATCTATGACACCTGACTTTGAAATTTTTGAGATTTGTAATTTAAGAATCTTCCATTTTTATCAATCCCTGAAAGACACTAGAAAAGGAAGAAGAGAGAGAAAAAGTTTAATTTGAGTGGGTGGGTGGTTTTGGCTGGGGGAAGATATAAAACATTTTCTATTATTAACTATGTATTAATTAATTTAATAATTTCTAATTACCACCTGATCTGTGAAATGAAAATTAATTCCCTTTATTTTTGAAAACTATTGTTTAAAAGTAGGTTTCTAGGTAATTTTCTCATAATTATATTCACATAACAATTTTTCATATTTACACTACATTTTACTTACAGGAAAGGTTTCTAATATTTGCTCATTTTTGTTTTCATATCCTCAACTTTTGTCTCGTTGTACTGACATTCTTAACCTTCAATTAATTAATATATTTTTATCTCTAATTATGATTTCCATCCAAATATTCTACTAACTTGCATTAAAAAGATGGAAAATATTTTATTTAATTTTTGTACTAGTTATTTATTTTGATTATTTAAAGTTACAAAAGATAAATATATCTTTTTGGCCCTCCTAATAAATATTTTGTGCGAATTCGTCTCTATAGACATGGAGTGAAAACTAATAAAGGGTTGATGATAAAAAAATTTAAAAAATGTTGAAAATATCTATGTAAGAATAAGAAAAAGTTAGGCATATTCATTGTAATTAAAATGTGGTGCAGTTAACAAAAAATGTAGTGTGAATATATACCTAGGAAAAAAAAATGAAAAAACGAAAAAAAAATGGAGTAACCATAAGTAATTCGAATTTTGAATGTTAAGATCAGTAATAAATATAAGCATGACGCGAGTTGGCGCCTTAAGATTTCCCTCCTCTCCCTCAAATCAACCATCCCGAAAATTAGGGTTCTTTTGATTCGCATTTCAATTCGATCCGAATCACAATGAGTAGAAGATTCAAATCCAGTTGTACCAGTTCCGAAGATCCACGTAAGATCCGACCGGCCAGAAATCAGGGCTCGGACAACAAATTGGGTACCATGATCTCTCTTGTACCAACCTTGCATTTCTCACCCTTGAATTTTATCTGATTGGTTCATATATTTTATCGTGCTAAGTGATAGGTAAATGTAATTCGAAGTTTGCTTTAGTTAATTATTTATAGTTATGCAGGAACCAAGTGATTGTAGTAGCTGCAATATGAGTTTTAACTGTTCTGCATTTCCTTGGTTTTTCTAATTTGTCCTGAAGTTTTGTTTCGAAGATCTTTATTTGTTTGTTAGATACGAGCAAGTTAAAAAGAGTGAGGTTTGCGGATCCTGAGATGGATATGCTTCCTAGCGATGCACAAGGCGTTTCTTTAAGAAAATATGAAGTGAGCCAATCGACAAAATGTTAGTGATATTTGCTATTTTTGCTAGTTTATTTTAATATTTCTCTATTAAGTATATACACTATTGCTCATGAATCCATAATTTTTTAAGGTTGGTGTTACTCGTGAAGAGTATTATTTTTCTTAAAAAATACTGTTTTGTAGCTGATGCCCCCAAAACTTCAGAGTATGCATATTTTAAGAAAGTAAAGAATAGTGCTGGTTGTGGTCATTCCGGTGCAACACATAGGGAGGACAAACGGTTGGAAGATTCCAAGTTTAATGACTGCAGTGGAGGTAATCCTACATAGGTTCTAAATCAGCCTTAAATGCATTTTAGTTTGATGGGGGGATCGTGACATGTTTTATCTTGTTGTTGTCGATACAATTAGTAGAGACTTCAAATGCTTCTGCCACAATTAACCCCAGAAACAAGGACTTCAGATTCACGTTCCCTGAAGGAATGCCAGGGCCCACTGACCAGCACACATTCCTCTCACCTCGTGTTGGAGAATGTAAGAAACTTAACCAGTTGAGAGGCAAAGGTCTGTTATCTGTAATTTAGGCATCTTTGATGTCACATATTTATTTATTTATTTTCTTTGTACCATGCTTGTTATTACTTGACAGTAGTGTGTGAATGTGTGCTGTGATGCAGATATACCCAACAATGTTAAACCTCTTGATCAAAATTTATTCTTTTCACCCATTGAAGGGACATCAGAGAACTCAGGTTTGCACTGTAATTTGTTATCTCAAATTCTCTCAAGTTGCGATCAGAAGGTTTGTCTTCAATTTGGATAATTTCAATGTATTGGAGGAGTTGAATGATGCTTAATTGTAATGATTTGCTGCAAACTGTTTGTTGTCAACAGTTGTATCTACACGAATTACATTATCCTTTCTCCTTTTCCCTTTGATTAGCTGCTATTTTAATCTTTATGGCAAAAAGTTCCTCAATATATGTTGGTCAAATACCACGAATCTACTAGAGAACTCAACTGGTTTCTTGTGCCATTTATTAGAATCCTGAATCATGTTTATGACAGAAAATAAATCCTTCGTAATAATTGTGTTATGCTTGATTGTAAAAATGGTCTTTCTCATCTGCCATCTTATACTGTTACTCTATATATTTGCAAATGACGTAAAAAAATTAATCATCAATCTTTAAATTGTAATGCTTCT
Organism: Olea europaea var. sylvestris; assembly: GCF_002742605.1. Classification (NCBI taxonomy): domain Eukaryota; kingdom Viridiplantae; phylum Streptophyta; class Magnoliopsida; order Lamiales; family Oleaceae; genus Olea; species Olea europaea. The sequence continues at coordinate 3,747,277 of NC_036240.1, forward strand.
CAATATCCCCATGATTTTGATGGTTATAACGAGTACAATTTTATTTGATTCACTTCTTCAGAATATCAATAAACTATTTCTAATTTCCAAGGTAAAATATATTTGTGAATCAATACTGTATAAGCATCAAGACAAGGGATCTTCAGGACAATCCTTTTCTTTTCAAATAACAACTGTCTCTGTAAATGGCTGAAAGAATATTTGTTCCCATGCCTACAGTCTCTTCGTAATCGGCATGATGCATTTATTTATAAGATTAATTCTTCCACTTATCAGTTATTATTATTATTTTTTTTAAACTAGGTTGTACTAGGGTTAGTTTAACATTAGTAGGCTCATTGTTGCATGCATGATGTATTCCTCCCCATGTCCAATAAGGCAGTTGCTGGAACTTGTATCTTTAAACTGGTGCAAAGCGTTCAGCATATTCATTAAAAGTTTAATCATGTTAAGCATCATTAAATTATGGCATAATAGATAGTTTTTTTTTTTTTTTTTTTTAAACTAGGTTGTACTAGGGTTAGTTTAACATTAGTAGGCTTATTGTTGCATGCATGATGTATTCCTCCCCATGTCCAATAAGGCAGTTGCTGGAACTTGTATCTTTAAACTGGTGCAAAGCGTTCAGCATATTCATTAAAAGTTTAATCATGTTAAGCATCATTAAATTATGGCATAATAGACTTCTTACCAGCTTCAGGGAGCCAATGCACTGAGAAAGGAATCTTTTCTGCAAAAAGACAGAGGTTACTTCAGTGTGTTGCTGATGCCTCATTTTGTGGCATTGAGAAACTCCACTCTAAGGGGTCAGACACATGTAGTTTGAGTACTTTATTATTTCAGCAGTTATTTTCTTTGACTCAGTTGGGTTTTCTCCAGGTTCAATTTGGTTTCCTTGCTCTTAAGCCGCCTGTTCTTTAAGGACATTGAAAATGATGTATGTTGTCTCGACTTCTGCATGGGTGAATTTCTTTATAATTTGGTGCTGAAGATTTGTTTTCGGTACTATTTCCAGGATTCAAGGCCCTCCAAAGTCGATATGGATAACAATTGTAAAGCTCCGACATTTTGGGAGTCAGATGATCTGGAGAAGGGACTCCATTTGGCTCATACCGAAGACTGGGATAAGGATATCCCGAATAACTATTCTGGCAGATCAGGAGAGGCTGTTCTCTCAAAATGGAATCCCTCTGTCTCTGACTTTCCTCCATCCCACTATGATACAGCAACTCATTTTGGAGATGAATTAGTGAATCTTGATTGCAGTTCAAAGAGTGATATGATTAGAAATTTATACACACAGCATAAATCTTTTTTCTGTTTACCATTTGAAAGATCTGGATATGCTGGTTCATGTCATCTTGAAGAACCTGATGAACTCTGTTGTCCAATTGAATACTCAAGAAGTGAACCGCCTAGGCTTTTGCTAGGTTGGGACTTCGAAAGGGAGGAAGATAAAGTTGATTCATCCATTATCATTCACGACATCTCGAAGAATTTGTGTCCTGGATGGGATTCGTGGAATGTTGATCACCCAAAGGGTATGGATAATACAGTTGATGCCACAGCACTGTGTCCATCATCCTTACGTTCAACATATTATCTAGACTTCCAGTCACTGCCGAATTATTATTCAACCAGACCAGCAACTTCATGGAATGTGGATCACCAGAATGATATGGATAATGTTCTTGATGCCAAACCATTGTGTTTATCATCATCATGTTCAAAATACTCTCTCGATTTCGACTCGCTGCCAAATTATTATTCAAACAGCTTTAGAAGTCAGGATTTTGGACCATTTATAAAAAATGAGTGTGCGTTGGCTGAAACAGAACGGTTTCCTTTAGCTTTACCATGTACTCCAATATATAATGAGGCGGAGGATTGCGGTACAAAAAATGCACTTGAAATTAGCAATCTTCTCTTCTCTCGTCGATATCCCCCTTTGCTTACCAACAAGGTTTCATTCGATAGGCATCAACAGGATTTTGAACTCCTTGTGTTGCCTAGCTGCCTGTATACTGATTTCAAGTGGAAGTGCTTACCAACTACAGATTCCTTTGCAGAGGACCATCCATCCATTTTTCATCCATGGCAGTCTCCTCATATAGACAGCAGTTCATATTCTTCTGCACAAATGGAGGAAGATCCCGGAGAAACTTTCACTCCTTATCGTGAAGGTGCGTATAACACTCATTCTGGATCCTCTAATTTTCATTATTTCCTCGACAAATTAATGGACTGCCCTTTGCTATTAGATAGTGCAAGCCACGATAGATCTGAAGCAAGAAATATATTTTGATGACAATGAATTGAAATATGGTTGAATATTTTACTTGCATATAAACAAAACTGTGTGTTCTCGTTGGAATTTGCCTTCAATGGATTTGCATTGCGATTTAGCTGTGAGGATCACTCATTTTCTGTTGGTAGATGCTTTATTTAAGTGTTAAGATTTCTATTGCCATAATATCTTTAGGTGGATCATATGATAAACAGATCAAACAGGTAGTGATCGATAGGTTTCTCAAAACAAACTAAAGATGAAACATTTATAGCCCTGAATATGGATTTGTCTTTGATAACCGGCTGAAAATGTAATTCATGTAGCTTTGATCTGTGAAATTATTTTCTTTCTGGTCCAATGCATGTTTGGCTAAGCTTAAATGAAAGTTCAACTTACTTATAAATAAATTTTTGTTTCCAAACTTGTTTCGATAAATAAGTAAAAAAGTTACTTATTTTGATAGTAAGTGATGATTACTTTAAAACTGGTAACTTATTTCCTGAATATACACTTAAGGAAGTGCATTGACCTCCTCTTGTTTGCCCATGAGAGCTTAAAATTGGGTTTTTTTTTTTTTTTTGTTTCTTTTGGGGTAGAACAGTTTTATTTATTTATTTGGCTTTTGAGTAAAGCTAATAAGGTTACATTGATCTTTATATTAGAGCGTGCTTGAACCTAACATAATAGGAACTACATTTCTTTGAATAGAAGCTTGATTTCTTCCCATTATATTAGATTTGGTTATGTGGTAAGTTGTTTTCCTAGGCTATGATCAGCTCGTAATCTCATTGCACAAAACCTGACCTTGTGGCATAATTAATTACTTTGTATTTGATATGATAAATTGAAAGGCAGCACTACACTGTCAGAAAAAGTTTTTATAAAGGCTTTACGGGCCTCTCACAGTGGAGGTGGTCAACATTTTTTGTGCAATTTTTAATTATATGATACCGATGTGGGATTCACACTCACATGTGAGTGCCTGTGCACTACTTGTGAAAATCGACCTTGTACATCTGGTTTTATTCTAAATTGAATCGGCACACTTTATCGTGTGCAATTTTTTTAATGCTATTTAATTCAATTTGTTAAATTCATTCCTAAATTTTTATTGTTTGTTGTACTGAGTTTACATTATTAGCATAGTGAATAATTTGTACAGGTTTCTTATAATGAAAATAAAGATTAAATCTGATGATCGCGCATTTGGATCTAACGTGTCACATCAAACGTGCAGATTTATGGTAATTAAACTAATCGATATGATTATTAATCGCTTTTGTCATTTACTATTTTTCTTTAAAAATAAGCAATAAACAACAAAACCTCATTTGAAATTTCTTACTCGAGTAGACTATCAAAAGTTGCGCCGGATCAATTGCGGATAATTTTGACTTTGGCTTTTAGGAAAAGCAATAATTATAAATCATAATAAAAAGGTTGTCTTAGAAGTTAGAAGAGTTATCTTATAAAGCCCTTGTTTGAGTAACATTATTTTTATAAGAATTCATTTTTGAATATTGTACCGATCAGAAATATGTGGTTAAAAAAATAAAAAAAAAGTTTGAATTTTAGTGTAATATTATTTTATTAAAAAATGTGATTGAAATGATGTCAAATTGTAGTATAAGAATGATTTTTTTTTTAATGAATGTTGGTCAAATAGGGCCAAAGTGTGAAAAGTGACTATGGAAAAGTGAGAAGTGCTTGTGGATTCAATGAAATATAATAACTTATAGGTAAAAGTAAAGTGATTTGATAAAAAGTGTTTTTTAGATCAAAGTATTTATAAATAGTGGTGAATGATGAAGAAGTAGGTATCACTTATTAATATTAAGAAATATGATATAAACACTTGTCAAATATTTATTGGAGACATCAATATTATAAGCATGATTAAATCGACTTATTCGATAAAAAAGAAAGAAAGATAATATAGTTCGGAACAAAGTGAGTTTATATATATTAGAAATGGGAAAAGGAAAAATAAGATTTTTAGTTTTGTGAAAACAATGCTTGAATTAAATGGAAGCATTTGTGTTATATATCAAGTGCATTTGATCTATACTTAATAGTGGCAATTGATTTAAGTCGTTCATCAACCTTGCAATCTTAGCTCGATCTATTCGTGGCTTGGGATGATTTTGGGATGAGTCATGGTCAAGTCGAGCTCATTTATTTTTTCATGAGCAGACTTGTTTTGAATTCGTGGGTCATCTTGTTTTTTAATTTTGTATTGGACTTTATTAATTTTTTTAAAAAATGAGATGTCTTGTGGGTACTTGCACAGCTTGACTTGACCTTTAAATACCCTGAATCAAAGGGTTGTCGAGCTAGGATTTAGACACCAGTTGAGCTCAGTGTCTGAGGACTAACTCGATGACTTGTTGCAATTCCTTATCCATACTTATTTTAACAGGTTGACATATTTATAATGTGAGAATAAATTATCAATAGATGATGTTGCATAAGATATAAATCAAAATATACATTTATTATGTTGAATTTTATGTCTTTCATTAATTTATGGATAAATCTTTCTCTGGTTTATTCGTCCAAAATATTATAATTATTAATTACCTAATTTCATTACAAGGAGGTAAATAATGCACCAAACAAACAAATTATTTCCGCAGAAAAAAAAAATGTAAAGGAAAAAGAAAAACAATGCATTTAGAATATTGACAAAGAAGGCCAACGGTAGTTGGAGGGTAGGGTCCCTTATTCGCTAATATTTCCATTGGATTCTTACGTCACAATTCAAAGGCTGAGATTCATTCGCGCAACTGTCAATGCTGCGATTGCTAACAAGTGTATTTAAAAATGTCATTTTTGTAATTAACCTGAAAATAAGGTGTGTTAATGTCATTATCAAAGCATATTAAGTAAAAATTCAACCGTCAATACCGCGTTGTCAAGTGCCCACAGACAAGGACGAAACTTCAAGTGAATAAAGTGAAGCCAAAAACCTCATTATAAGGCGAATCATAAGAAAATCACTTATAATCTATTTGTTAATTATATTATAAGAATGTCTTTTTATTTATTATTATTATGCAACTACATTATTCATTTCTACGTTTGCATACGAGCCCTTGCATCTAATGAATGTATTTGTTTTATATCTCCTACGCGAAAATGTCAAAATTAAATTAAGAAACCAAATTCAACGGACTTGGCAAAGTGCAATACCATGATGCGTGCTCGAAAAGATTAAGTCCATGTTTATTTTCAATAATTTGTTCAGAATAATCCATTTTTTTGTCAGCAGCTGGGACCCATTATGAGAGAGGAATTCAAAAATTGCGGCTGAAAAATCCAAAAATGAATTGTGGTTGGACAAAAAATTGGAAACAAACAGGAGCTAGGATAATAAAAAAAGGTTCTTTCCTAGACATTAGACTAATGTTCCATATTCGAGTGCTATACATTTTTTTGTTTTAATTAAAAATTCTATGACAATTAGAAAAATGTGAGATCTGCAGGACCATTACAATTCCAAAATCTGATAGTAAAGCTCTAGCTTCAAATTTTTGAGGACGTGACAACTTTCGTATTCTTTGTCGTGATCCAATCATGTTAATAAAAAATAAAAATTCGAGCCATTCAAATTTCAAGGATATGGTAATATTCACGCTCTTGGTTTAACATTAATGAGATACAAATCGAGAAATTTAACGATCACCAAATCCACATAATAAAATATTAAAACTTGAGCTTTAACAATCACCAAATCCACATAGTAAAATATTAAAAATCGAGCAATTCAAATTATATAGAAATATCTCACGTTTGAATTTTGAAATATTTATTTCAACATGATTTGAAAGCTGACAATCGTGAGATGCATAAGATAAAATTAAAGGAGGATTAATAAAGGAGTAATGAAAATAAAATAAAATTTGTTGTTAATACAGAAAATCTATAATTAATAATTTTCTATATTTTTAAAATACGTCACCAAAAATATGAAATAATTTGCAACCATTTCTATTAATTAAAAACACGAGAATAAATTTAGTGCATAAGAACACGATACAATGAAAACATAAATCGAATTTCACATCGTATTAATAATTAACCTAGTTTGTATTAAATCCATTTCTCAATATCGAAACAAGTTTAAGGACAAAAAACTTCTACATATAGACCTGAAATTATAAAAACAATCATGTTACAGAAACATAAAGTTTGATATAATACTACGTGACGTTTCATTATTGAATTGTTTTAAACATAATCAGCTGTTTCTACCAATCAACTCCCGTCATGACATCTTCGGTCATTGCATCTGGCAGGATTTTTTGGTCAAAGTAGCATTATTCTTATAAAGATAATGGCAGAGATTCATATTGAATTCTTTTGGGTCCGATTAAAACCACATTAAAGTTGAAGGACCATTTAGCAAAAGGAATTTCGAAGCCTATTTGTGTTGTTTAATAATTTAGGCACCGTTTGATTGCCTATGAATTCCCTAGAAAGTGGAAATTAATTTCCATCTTTTCCAGATTCTAGTGTTTGATGGTAAAACATTTCCTTAGAATTCACTTTCCATGCAAGTCACACACGCGCCTATTTTCCTTCATTTCAACGAATTGGTTTTTCCACCTATATGGTAGGAAAGTGAATTCCAGGTTTTCAATTTTATTTTTTTTTTAGCTTTTTTTTTGTGTGTTAGTAATGGAAACAAATTCTAAGAATTATTATAAAAAAATATTTTTTTAATTGACAATTTTCATATAAAATAAAGCCAAACGAACACTCAAAAATAGATGATTTTCTTGATTTTTTTTGTTTTTTTTTGTTTTGGCAATGGAAACAAATTTTATTTCCAATACCAGTAAATTCTATCCCTTTAATTGACAATTTTCATGTAAAACAAAACAAAACAGACATCAAAAAAACACTTTAATTTAAACATTTTTCACGTGGAAAATTATACCAATCAAACACAATAATTTATAATTCTCAAGAAAATAATTTTCCATCAATTTAATTTTCTAAAATTCGTTTTTTTCCACCCAAATTCTACATTTGCAATCAAACCGACGCTTATAGTTTTTTACTTCAAATTTGCACGTCTTTCCATAAACGTAATCGAATCCGATAAATATATCAGAGTAAATGATACCTTGTCGAGTCCGACAAAGAGTCGGTGGAGAAGAAAGAAGCAAAATTCACTGCAAAACAAAATACTCTCTCTCTAAAATCCGGCTTCTCCGGCATTAACCTTGCCGTAAATTTCTGATTCCGGAAACCTGTCAGCCTTCGCTATTTCTGCTATCTGACTCGAGCTCCTCATAAAAAATCTATTTAAAAGCCTTTATTTCTGTGTTTGACTGTGTGGAGAAGGTAGAAGAAAAATCTGTGGAGTGTTTGTCTGTGCACATTATTAGAGGTTGGCATTGCGAAATTTGTGTGTGAATATTTTAGAGTCGATGCAGTACTTTTCGTTACGGTTCTTCGATCTCGGTTTTGGAAGGTAAAAATGTGAATCGAATCTGATTCTTTTTATTGAATTACTTGTCTGCTGTAGTTGCAGCTTTTCTGCGATGGTTTTTGAATAAAGATATGGCCTTTTTGTTCAATGATATAAAGTTGAAAGGTCAATTATTTTTTTCTGGAGGCTTTAAAGTTAAAGCTTCAATTTGCTTTAGTCGTAACTTTACTAATACTAAATTGAAACTATACTGATTTAATGATATGTTATGTAAGTTTAATTGCACTTATTTTGAGGGACTTGAGCTTTATTCAGGAATGTAACTGATTGATGCGAGGTTTCATGGGAATATGCTGAAAATTGCATTAACAGTACAGCGTGCATACAGAAGTCTTGTCTTTGTTATTTGTTCTTCGTACTTCCCCTTTTTTCCCAGTTAAATCTAGGCAATTCTTTTGCAGTGTATAGTGATTGACTCTTCGAGTTAGCCTTCTTTTCTTCTCATTCTCCCCCTGCCTCTCTTTATTATAAACAGACGGTTTGAATTTTCATCTCTGAAGCAAGTTTTTTGGTATGAAAGAGCAAAATTTTGATTTGTTTTCGTTTTTATTGGCAATGTTGGGCAATTTCAATTTTTCTGTTTCACTTTTCACTTTTCACTTTTCATGAGTTTGGCCGTGTATTTGGTGGTTTGAGGTTCTTTGCAAAAGCAGCTTCTCTTTCTCTGTTTTCAACTGCGAACTAGCTAATTTACATTCTCAATGGTTGCAAACCTAACAATTTTTAGCATCGAATCCAGCAATTTATCTTTTTATTTTATTTTATTTTTTTGGTAATTAATGCAGTGGAGTGTGCAATACCAGTTATTGAAATGAACGGGAGACACCAGAATGGAAAAAACTGCAGTTTTGAGAGAACTTTTCCGGGGTGCTTGGGAAGAATGGCGAACTTTTTTGACCTGAATGGTGCGGTGGCTGGAAACAGGCTGCTCACTGATAAACCACATCGAGATGGTGCTTACTCTTTTTATATTTTCCTCGCAGAAAATTAGATAACTTATTAGAAATATTGATGTTCAATACCATAAAAATTTCACCTAGTCTGGGTCATATATTTTAGCATATGATTTTACATTGATAGCAATGAAGTCGAGAATACGTTGTTGACTTGTGTTCTGCAGTGGAACATGTTTTTAAAATTCTTCTGGTTGATTGATTGTTTGTTATCTAAGTCCAAACCCTTGTCAGATATGGATGACATAAATTATGAACAAAGTTCTAAATCGCCTTATATTATATTTGGTATGTGAACTTGTTTTTATTTTTATGGGTTCCCTTTTTGTGTCTTGCTTCACCTAAAGGTTGATGGGTTTGGAAGTTTGTTTTCCTCTTAATTGTACATTCCACAATAGAAAGGGTGTGTTGTGACACAATAGTAACTGATCCACAGGTTCACCACTCTCAAAAAGCCAAGCAGATGATGCATCTTTGTCTCCATCTAATTACCAAATAGAGGACAAAGTGGTATGTTTCAATTTATATTACTAAGTTGGGAGTGTAATTTATGGAAGAAATATCACCAAACATTTTTCTAATTTTCTTCGATATTTAATTATATTGTGCATTGGTGTGAGTTATGCAGATTGTGCCTGAACTCGAAAGAACTGGTTCAAACAGAAAATCAAATGCAACACCCATAAAGATGCTCATTGCCGGAGAAATGTCCAAAGAAGTAGATTCCAAACACAGTCCGTCTAATGTGGTTGCTAAGTTGATGGGTCTTGATGCCATTCCATGCCAGGAACCTGATTCAGTTGCACAACGAAGCCATTTTAAAGGTCATCCTCGAAGTCATTCAGATATACCAGTGAGTTACTGGAAGCAACAGAATGGATTCTTTGAATATGTAGAACCAAATGAGTGCAGCGATGTTTATGAAAAACGTAAGAAATCACAAAAAACAAATTATCTGCTAGACAAATCACCACAGAAGGGAAAATATTATGAAACTACTAATGACAAGAAGATGGCTCTTGTTCGCCAGAAGTTCATTGAAGCAAAACACCTGTCTATGGATGAAAAACTTCGGCAGTCAAAGCAATTCCAAGATGCCTTAGAAGTTTTAAATTCCAACAAAGACTTATTTCTTAGGTGTCTGCAAGAACCAAATTCACTGTTTTCTCAGAATCTTTACAATCTGCAGTCTATCCCTCCTCCTCCTGAGACGAAGAGAATTACCATTCTTAGACCTTCAAAGATGGTGGACGGTAACAACTTTTCTGCAGTGGGGAATAAAGATGGAAAACTGGTGAAGAAAGGTGGATTGGAAAAAAGCCATCAGAGATGTTCCCCTCCAGCGGGACGGAAGATTGACGAAACTCCCACTCAACCAACTCGAATAGTAGTTCTGAAGCCAAGCTCAGTGAGACCACACGATATTAAGTCTGTTGATTCTCCACGGTCAGAATCACCAAGGATATTACATGGGGATGATTTTTTTGGTGATGTAGAAGATGACGAGAAACAAGAATCTAAAGAAGTTGCAAAAGCAATCACACAGCAGATGCGTGAAACGCTCCATAGAGATGAAACCTTGCTTTCTTCTATGTTCTCCAATGGATATGTCGGTGATGAAAGTTCATTTAATAAATCGGAAATTGAATATGCAGAGGGTAATCTCAGTGATTCAGAAGTCATATCACCCACATCTAGGCACTCTTGGGATTATGTTAATAGGTTTGGTAGCCCTTACTCATCCTCATTTAGCCGTGCATCATATTCTCCAGAGTCATCAGTTTGCAGAGAAGCAAAGAAGATGGTTTTTGAATAAAGATATGGCCTTTTTGTTCAATGATATAAAGTTGAAAGGTCAATTATTTTTTTCTGGAGGCTTTAAAGTTAAAGCTTCAATTTGCTTTAGTCGTAACTTTACTAATACTAAATTGAAACTATACTGATTTAATGATATGTTATGTAAGTTTAATTGCACTTATTTTGAGGGACTTGAGCTTTATTCAGGAATGTAAGTGATTGATGCGAGGTTTCATGGGAATATGCTGAAAATTGCATTAACAGTACAGCGTGCATACAGAAGTCTTGTCTTTGTTATTTGTTCTTCGTACTTCCCCTTTTTTCCCAGTTAAATCTAGGCAATTCTTTTGCAGTGTATAGTGATTGACTCTTCGAGTTAGCCTTCTTTTCTTCTCATTCTCCCCCTGCCTCTCTTTATTATAAACAGACGGTTTGAATTTTCATCTCTGAAGCAAGTTTTTTGGTATGAAAGAGCAAAATTTTGATTTGTTTTCGTTTTTATTGGCAATGTTGGGCAATTTCAATTTTTCTGTTTCACTTTTCACTTTTCACTTTTCATGAGTTTGGCCGTGTATTTGGTGGTTTGAGGTTCTTTGCAAAAGCAGCTTCTCTTTCTCTGTTTTCAACTGCGAACTAGCTAATTTACATTCTCAATGGTTGCAAACCTAACAATTTTTAGCATCGAATCCAGCAATTTATCTTTTTATTTTATTTTATTTTATTTTTTTGGTAATTAATGCAGTGGAGTGTGCAATACCAGTTATTGAAATGAACGGGAGTCACCAGAATGGAAAAAACTGCAGTTTTGAGAGAACTTTTCCGGGGTGCTTGGGAAGAATGGCGAACTTTTTTGACCTGAATGGTGCAGTGGCTGGAAACAGGCTGCTCACTGATAAACCACATCGAGATGGTGCTTACTCTTTTTATATTTTCCTCGCAGAAAATTAGATAACTGATTAGAAATATTGATGTTCAATACCATAAAAATTTCACCTAGTCTGGGTCATATATTTTAGCATATGATTTTACATTGATAGCAATGAAGTCGAGAATACGTTGTTGACTTGTGTTCTGCAGTGGAACATGTTTTTAAAATTCTTCTGGTTGATTGATTGTTTGTTATCTAAGTCCAAACCCTTGTCAGATATGGATGACATAAATTATGAACAAAGTTCTAAATCGCCTTATATTATATTTGGTATGTGAACTTGTTTTTATTTTTATGGGTTCCCTTTTTGTGTCTTGCTTCACCTAAAGGTTGATGGGTTTGGAAGTTTGTTTTCCTCTTAATTGTACATTCCACAATAGAAAGGGTGTGTTGTGACACAATAGTAACTGATCCACAGGTTCACCACTCTCAAAAAGCCAAGCAGATGATGCATCTTTGTCTCCATCTAATTACCAAATAGAGGACAAAGTGGTATGTTTCAATTTATATTACTAAGTTGGGAGTGTAATTTATGGAAGAAATATCACCAAACATTTTTCTAATTTTCTTCGATATTTAATTATATTGTGCATTGGTGTGAGTTATGCAGATTGTGCCTGAACTCGAAAGAACTGGTTCAAACAGAAAATCAAATGCAACACCCATAAAGATGCTCATTGCCGGAGAAATGTCCAAAGAAGTAGATTCCAAACACAGTCCGTCTAATGTGGTTGCTAAGTTGATGGGTCTTGATGCCATTCCATGCCAGGAACCTGATTCAGTTGCACGACGAAGCCATTTTAAAGGTCATCCTCGAAGTCATTCAGATATACCAGTGAGTTACTGGAAGCAACAGAATGGATTCTTTGAATATGTAGAACCAAATGAGTGCAGCGATGTTTATGAAAAACGTAAGAAATCACAAAAAACAAATTATCTGCTAGACAAATCACCACAGAAGGGAAAATATTATGAAACTACTAATGACAAGAAGATGGCTCTTGTTCGCCAGAAGTTCATTGAAGCAAAACACCTGTCTATGGATGAAAAACTTCGGCAGTCAAAGCAATTCCAAGATGCCTTAGAAGTTTTAAATTCCAACAAAGACTTATTTCTTAGGTGTCTGCAAGAACCAAATTCACTGTTTTCTCAGAATCTTTACAATCTGCAGTCTATCCCTCCTCCTCCTGAGACGAAGAGAATTACCATTCTTAGACCTTCAAAGATGGTGGACGGTAACAACTTTTCTGCAGTGGGGAATAAAGATGGAAAACTGGTGAAGAAAGGTGGATTGGAAAAAAGCCATCAGAGATGTTCCCCTCCAGCGGGACGGAAGATTGACGAAACTCCCACTCAACCAACTCGAATAGTAGTTCTGAAGCCAAGCTCAGTGAGACCACACGATAATAAGTCTGTTGATTCTCCACGGTCAGAATCACCAAGGATATTACATGGGGATGATTTTTTTGGTGATGTAGAAGATGACGAGAAACAAGAATCTAAAGAAGCTGCAAAAGCAATCACACAGCAGATGCGTGAAACGCTCCATAGAGATGAAACCTTGCTTTCTTCTATGTTCTCCAACGGATATGTCGGTGATGAAAGTTCATTTAATAAATCGGAAATTGAATATGCAGAGGGTAATCTCAGTGATTCAGAAGTCATATCACCCACATCTAGGCACTCTTGGGATTATGTTAATAGGTTTGGTAGCCCTTACTCATCCTCATTTAGCCGTGCATCATATTCTCCAGAGTCATCAGTTTGCAGAGAAGCAAAGAAGCGCCTCTCTGAAAGATGGGCAATGATGACATCTAATGGGAGCTGTCTAGAACAAAGACCCGTGAGGAGAAGCTCTAGCACATTGGGGGAAATGCTTGCTCTTTCTGAGGCAAAGAAGGCTGGAATTCCTAAGGAACTAGGTAGCACTATTGAAGAACCTAAGAATTCTGATTCTCTCTTTGGTAGTGAGCAGACAGAGGATGAAAATCTAGATAATTCTCCTAGGAATCTCTCGAGGTCAAAATCCGTTCCAGTATATTCTGCTGAGTTTGGCACCAGGCTCAATGTAGACATTCCGGATCCAGAGGTTTCTAAGGAGGCTACAAAGACAAGAAGTGGAAAATTGTCATTCAGAGGAAAGGTTTCAAGTTTGTTTTTCTCAAGAAACAAAAAAACTAGTAAAGATAAATCTGAATGCAAAGATGAGTCTTGCTCATCTGCAATACATTTTGGGCAAGTAGGCAGAGATCGAGGTGAACGACTTAGTGATGAAGGGCTTGAATGTCTGTCACCTGTTGAGAAGGATCCATCAATTAAAGCAGCTTCCCCAAATATAATTGGCCAGCAGGGCATTACATCTCCCAAGGTAATTCTACTATCGCTGTAGTTGGCTATGCCCCCACTTTTCTTTAAATTTTTTTGGTCTGTTACCTAATGCATGCTTTGATTTGGTGGTTACTGGTGAATAAGCGACATGAGAAGCTTCTGTGATTGCTGCATTTATTTGTTATGATTGATTATTTTTTCTCCTTACGAAACTTTTAACAACTATCGAAATGCTTTTGTTGAGTACTTCATTCTCTAACACGACGGCCTTTGAAAGTGCTCTTTCAGCTTCCACCAAGGCAACATTTTTGTTAATGAATATGTACGTATATAGTACCGGTTGCCTCGACCATAAATTTCTATTACCCTATGAAATTATGGCAACTAACAAGAATTACAATGATGGTAATTCACCGGATGTAAAAGGATAATAATTCAGATTTTCTTAATGGAAAGAAGTTTGCGGGGCTATTCATCCAAATGAGGGACAGGATACATGTTGAGTTCTGATTAGGTGTTTTCTTCTGCTTGTCATGGAGTTGTTTCCTCATCGATGATTTTTTGTAGCTTGAAACTGTAGTAATAGTCACTAACATATGTTCATATTATCCTGAACTGGGAAACTTAGGACATCATTAACGTCTTTCCACCTTTTCAGAGTGAACTGTCTGTAACAAAATCTGTTGCACCTGGAAACCGAAGTGAGAACCAGGACCAACCAAGTCCAATATCAGTCTTAGATCCAAATTTTGAAGAGGATGAACATGCAGCGCTGGAGTCCTCTAGTTTTGTCAAGCCTGATCGACATGGTAAAGTTTGTTGTTCAATTCTCAATGTGCATGTTATTTGTTGATTTGTTTTTTCATTTAGTTTATTTGCTTTTCTTCTTGGAAAAACAGGATTTGAGTTGCCGGTTCATCCTGTTAGATCAAATTTGATTGACAAATCACCACCCATAGGATCTATTGCTCGGACACTACCATTGGTTGATTTGGTTATGGATACATCCTCTTCATATCCCTTAAAATCATCCTTACCCTCCCCAGGAGCAGAGGAAGAATGGTTTTTCTTTGTTCAGACATTATTATCAGTGGCTGGACTTGTTGGTGAGGAGCAACCTGACTCGTTCTTGGTTAGATGGCACTCACCTGAAAGCCCATTGGACCCATCATTAAGAGACAAGTACATAGATTTAAATGAGAAAGAGACGCTACATGAGGCTAAGCGAAGGCAAAAGAGGTCGACCTGTAAACTTGTGTTTGATTGTGTGAACGCAGCATTAGTGGACATTGTGGGATATGGACCGGCCTCATCCCAAAGAACCATCCCATGCACTGGGGCTAATAATAGCTCATTGGAGAATGCATCATTGATGATGCTGGACCAGGTGTGGGCCAGGATGAAGATATGGTTTTCTGGTCAGGCCAGATGTGTTTCGATAGGTTTTGGGGATGACAACAGCCTGGTGGTTGAGAGTGTAGTAAGAAAAGAGGTGGTGGGGAAGGGGTGGGATGATCATTTGAGACTGGAGATGGATAATTTAGGAAAGGAAATTGAAGGGAAGTTGCTAGAAGAGATTGTGCTAGATGCTGTGGTGGAATTGACAGGTAGACTTTGATGATACTTTATACATTTTAGTGACTTAAATAATTTCTTTAATTTACAACTCTATTGTTTGTGCATATTAGGTGGAATTGACAGGTAGACTTTGATGATACTTTATACATTTTAGTGACTTAAATAATTTCTTTAATTTACAACTCTATTTTTTGTGCATATTAATATGTTAAAATGATCCCCAGCCCATCTCTAATTATTTAATGCTGCAAATTGTTGCAAATATGTTATCCATACGTATGTCTGGATTTCTGCTGTACAACCTTTTCTTTTCATTTTTTATCCAATACAGAACACTAGAATCTTCATGCATAAATATATAGTAGATTTGCCTTGCGCTGTCTTATACTGTGGATGGTCCTGACGGTGGTAGTTTATGTGAAGTGTTTTTCTATATGCACAATAATTAACTGAGAAATTCTCAAATGTTTCCTATGATTAGCTTAGTCTGCATGGATTACAGGATGTTTTATGCATAGGTCTGATAAATTTTGGTGCTTAAGCCATTCAAAATGTCTTTCAAGATAGACTTTTTTAGCCTGGTTTTTCATAATGGAAAAAGGGCATCCAGCATCTACCATTTGAAGTTACCTAATTAGTATAAATTTCAAAAAGCTCCGTAGTATATCCACCAAACAATAAACAAGAAGACAACACACACGAGATAGGTTACTAAAACGGAAACATGTGACCCTGCTGGAGTAAAAATCGTAAGCAGACCAACCAATATCCATTGGTATGAATGCTACATTTCTACCATTGGATGCCACGTTTCTAAAAAATGTCGGAGTTGGGAAACAACACTTTCTGGTTGAGCAGCAGATGCTTTTGGCCTGCTCTGTAGTTCTGGAGAAAGCCATGCTATAGATTATGACTTAAAAGGGCTCAATTTCACTTTATTTATAGTAACTAGTCAAATTTGATATTGCATTGTATGTTATTCTAAAGTCATTTATAAGTGATGTAAAAGTAATATTTGGTACCATTTTGTTGGAGAATTTGATAAGTCTCAGACGAATTAAAAAAAAAAAAACATTTAGCATAGAAATTTAAGAGAAGAAAATTGTGCACTCAAAATTCAATTTCTATGATTCAAATTTTTTATAATGATAAAATACTATAAATGAGTAATATTTTTATATTACATTTTATACATAAAAATTAATTGTTAATACATAAATTTAAACACCCATTAAAATTTCTAGATATATGAATATGATTAAATTTATCTATCATAACTCTAGAATAATGTAATTCAAGATTTATCAAGTGAAAATTCATTGAATTTAGGTGAACGTGAGTGTTAATTAATTATATAGTATTTATTACATATCGAAAAACGAAAAGTAATGTATTATTGAAATAATTGAATTGTAGGGGATTAAAATCGTTCGAAAAATTATTTTCCCTCGATATGATATTTTAATATGTTATAGATAGATTGGTCTCCCAGTTTTTAAATTTGTTGCAAGAGGTTCTCCAGTGGATATAAATTATCCATTTGAGATTTGCGTGCAACAAAATAAAAAATGAACAAAAGGTCGGACTAGTTGCTCAAGACTGAAGCATGATGTTCTACTTGGTCTATTTTGAATATGTTGGATTCCCACCATGGCTTTTAATGGGATATTCTGCCTTTTGAACCTGGCATGAAGGTCTCCCCTCAGCCGGCTCTCTGTAGGGGAATCCCCTCTCATTGCTTCCCCTAACACACTCCATTTACCACATCATGAGGATTGCTCAGAAATTTTGCTATATCCTTATGAAAATATAGGGTTGAGTATACGAATAACGAGACCTATCAAGTTGACAGTAGAACCTTGCAAAACCTTCCAAATTCATTCCAATCAGCAAGGTTCTATACTTATATTTGTAGCCATTTGTTAAGGTCATTAACAGCACAAAACGCTGCAGAATTCAAATGGTATATGATATATGAGATTTTTCAATAGACACGGGGGGTTTTCTCTCTAGCGTGCTAAACTATAGAGTGAATTGTTCAAATGGTCACTGAACTTTACAAAAGGTTTTCAAGGGATCGCTGAACTTTAAAAATATCTAAATGGTTATTGAACTTTGCAAAATGTTTCTACGAGGTCACTGAATTTTAAAAATCACCTAATGGTCACTGAACTTTGCAAAGGGTTTCCACGAGATCATTGAATTGACCCTGTAGAAATCTTTTGCAAAATTCAGTGACCTCTTGGAAACATTTTACAAAGTTCAGTGACAATTTGGGCAATTTACTCCCAAACTATTTGAAATAGCGTAGGGGACAAGTGATATTTATCAGAGTATACATCCAAGGCTTTTATTATGTGATATTCTTGAATGCCAGTAAGTAGCAGGTGTACTTTCAGTATCCATCCCTTTAAACTTTTACCATAATCCAAAGCATGGACAGGAAAATCTCGTGACCAAAAATCAGAATCTTAATTTTCTGTCTTTTGCTGGGATGAACTAGTTGGGGACTAAGAATTTAATAGACCCAACAGCAACATGACAATGACAGTGAGAGGCTCACATGGAGTGAAATTATTGCATTTTGGGGTTATTCGTTTATACTTCGCCGACTGTGTATGCATTAAGGCTTTGTTTGGGTTCTTTGTTTGGGGAAAATGAGTTATGTAATGGTGATTTTTTTAAGAATATATGGTTTAGAAAGCAAGAATTTTTTTTGGATTTACGTGTGAAATAATTTTATTGAAAGAATACGTTATTGGAAATTTAGAGAAAACTGAATTATCGTAGAATGGAGTTCAAACATGGGTAAATGTCAAAGGGATAGTCTTGCGAGGATATCAAATCTGAACTCAATGCAAAACATGAATGATCTTGATCTTGTAGTGAGGTTTAGTATGCTTATATCGTCTCAAAATTGTAGGGAGAAGTAAATTTCTAGTAATTGCAGTCTTCTAGAACCGTAGATCTGAACTCTTTTGTGGCACGGTACTTCTAGGTGGGATGGCTGGTTCGAAATTGTGTCATTTGGAATCTTCTTAGATGAAGCGACGAATCTAGAGGATTGATGAAATGGCATATGGGGGTCGACTCCCAAATTCATTAAGAATAAAGATTAATTTGTCGTCACAATAAACAAAAACAAGATTCTCACCAATCTAATTTTACAATCACAGTTTCAGTACTGTTTCCAAGAACCCATTGGATATACAACCCAAATTAATGGCAAAAAAGAAGTCACTCTCACTAGTTGAAACAAATATACCCAGCACAAGGAAAACACCACGCGATCACATGTCCATCAACATATAGCGTTAACTTTATGGTGAACAATATGCTTTGAAGATCTATGTACATGAAATGAAAATTGCTCCAGGAGCTAATTATGAAAAGAAGTTATTCCAGCATATTGCTCCAGGAGATTCACGCCTTCAGATATTCACTGCTTCTATTTTGTGTCCGTAGATGAATTTTGGTGAAGTAAATTATACTTGGCATCACCACTGTTTAGTCCATACTGCAATACATAATTTTAAAGAGGAATTTTACAAGTCAAGCACAAGAAAACAAACTAGAAGGTCACAAACTGAAAGAACAGTTGTCTGTATTATGGATCTGACAACTTAGGAGAAATTAACGCAAAGGAGAAGACAACCTAGGAGAAATTAATGCAAAGGAGAAGATAAAATGAGGACTAATAACTGGCACCAATAAGTAGTTGGGGTCCATTTCGCATATGGTTCCTATACTTCAAATGGAGCCAACAGCTTTAGGCACTTTCATGATGTAATTTACACATTGTATTAGCATATTGCAGATATATGCTCCTACAATTTCAAAACAAGTCAAGAATTTCTTCATTCAAGCCACACTTGAGTTGGATGTAATTTTGTGCAAATAGTGTGATAGTGTTTCTCGTCTACCTTCCTAAACAGAGAAGGCTTAGCATGAGGTAAAGAACATAGCATTAAATACAAACACAAAAAAACAAGCAGAGAAGCACAGGGTAGCTGTATGAATGGACCACATTTGTTTGTTAGGCATTAAGTTGGACCGCATCTAACACTGAAGATTGATATGTTTGATAAACAGTTCTGATTACATTCCAAGCTTCACAAATTCTACTAAATCTAGCAAATTCAAAAGCAAATGACCATGACATAACATAAGCTTGTTGGAAAGTTAATAGCATCTAATACTAGATTATTGAGAGGCTTGGGTTATGGTTCCCTCTTCCCCATCTATTCTCATTCGTCATTTATCCTAGCAGTTCTATTAGAATGACAAACTGCCAACTCATATAAATTGGTAGATTAATTTGATCAATACCATGTATCCTGTAGCTCTGAGAACTACACATATTCGATGTGCATATATTGAACACTAAAATGTAAAGGATTGTTATTGCCACTTAAAGGCCTACCTTTTCTCTCATCCGTGAACTCCAGATGTCATTGTGCACGACTTTATCATCCCCCCTGGCCCTGGTTGACCCGGATGCTTGGTTTGGATGTGGATTAAGCAGTGGCTCCCTCATTCTACTCCTAGCATCATAATCTTCCTCAATATCATGGTCTACCCTCTGACTGGAAACCAAGGATCTGAGTATTGTTGCAAGAAGTAGGGATAACACCTGAGAAGAAAAATAAAGAATTTTGTCAATAACATCAAAATTTATGATGCAGCTAACTATTACAATTGAATATGTCGTGAAATGCAATGTCTAGTATTTTTCTATCTTTTATGAAAACTAACATCTAGTAGTTCAGAGACCATCACTCAACTTTTCAGTTTTCCATCTTTTAAAGCTGGGCATGGACAGTTTTAGAATGACTGCAAGGAAGATTTTGAGGCCCCAAATCACATATACACTAAAATACGTAACATGTCCAAGATTAATTTTGAAGTGGCCTTAACAGCAAGTTTCCGCATGCGTTTTGTGAAGCATGCTTGTTTGAGATATCTGAGAACTTACTATCTACATTAATAATCATCCATCAGCAAAAACCAGTCCTCAAGAAGAAATTAAATAACTTAGCAACTTCTTAAATTTTTTCAATGTGTTTTCATTTTAGTGAAAAGTATTGGAGCTAGCAGATCTCCTGACCTCGAAAGAGTAATTTTTGTAGACAAAAAGTTTGTATTGATGTCCATAAGTAATTAAAAGATAGATGTCATAAAGAATATGCTCTAAAACATACCTGAATTGTAATGATGGATATGCCAACCCACATAAAAACATCTGCATTTTTCTCAATAAATGCTCGCACGCTATCAAGTTCTCCAGTGGGGTCAAATGGGAGATCCTAAAAGTTTTATGCAGTAAATTGTAAACGTGGAAGTAAAATGCAAGTGCCAGCATCGAAATACCAACAAAGACACAATCTACCTTCTCCCATTGGTGATCAAGTGCGATAAAAGCCACCAAACTTACTAGGCCCCCCCCCCCCCCCCCCCCATATCCGTCTCTGAAAGAAATTGTAATACAGATCATCTCATAAACTTGAGCATTGATATTGAGGGGAAAACAATATACTAAGGAATGAAACAACACAAGCAAAAGAAAATATGTGATTTTGATACTTGGCATCAAGGAGTTGAAGACTTGATTTGATTAAGAAATTATCAATTTTAACTCCTATTTCCAGGCCACAATTCAATGCCCTAATATATAGACTCAACACGACTAGAAATGAAAATCAAAAGCAGAGTATTATCGAATTTCCATCCACCTGAAACCTATGCTACTGCACATTTTTAGCGGCCAAAAATGAGGAAAAAATTTCCTTCTCATTTCAGAAAAGGAAAGGATACAAAGCAAAGGCAACAGCCATTGATTGCTTCAGCCGCAATGTGACCAATACATGTGATGCAACAAATCAATATCCCAACTCCCATAAATGCATAAATGAACCTGCCAATTAGAACAGAAAAGGAAACAATTATAACTAATTAGATGCGATAAAATACAAGCTTTAAACCTAAATCCGTGAAAAGAAAACGAAAATTCACTCTTAGTTTGAAATTAATAAACAAATTCAATATCAGAAAAGCAAAACTTTATAAAGTACCAAGGAGCTAGGATGATGTGGGAATTGAGGCGGATCCCATTGTCGCCAACTCCAAAAACAACGTCGGAAACGGAATTGATAGCGGGGATGGTGTTACCAGGAAGCTTAAATTCCGGGTCGTACGGCATGGGAGCTGGAGGAGGTGTATGGTGTTGCCATTGATTAAGCATATAAGCAGAGTAAATTATGATTGATATACCAATAAATGTCTGCAAAAAATTCAGGAATTTGAGGACGAATGCAAGAAATGTATGGCAACATGGGGTTCGCATTTTTGGGTTTTTTTTTTTTCTTTTTTTTTTTGGAATTTTCAGTACAAGATTTTGGAGGACAGAATTTTAAAACTGTATCAGCAGAATCTATTCTGCGAAAAACTTTCTTGGCGTATGATTTCTTTTGACTTTTGGGGCAAAAGGAAATTAAACCAAAAATAAAAAATAAAAAGAAGAAAAAGAAATTTCATTTTGGATGGAAGATGGGCCTTAGTTTTTGGCCCATCATCATACAATGAGCCCATGTTTTAGCACCGTTTTATTCATGTGAAAATTACACAATACCCTAGAGTTAAAATCCTGATTTTTAAAAACGGAAGGGTAGTTTCACTTTACAAAAATCAGAAATATCAGATATCATATCTAAATATTAAAAATTAAATACATAATTTTCATGCCAATTCCCAACCCTAGAACCATCTTCTCTCTTTTGCTTCATCTTCCCCGTCTCGTATCACTCCCCACAAACAGCTCCATCGTCCCGCCGTGGACGGCATTTATAGTGGTCCAACCTTGTCGCGCTGTGAAGCAGAGAGTGGTGCTGCGAGGTTAGGTTGCTGCGGCTATGGTGAATCTAGCGGCGCAGCAATGTGAAGCGTCGACAACGCCGCCTCGATTTTGTTGGGAGTTATTTTTATTGGATCTACTTGCGGTGTAGGCGGTGTGTGGTGGTTGTTGTGGCGAGTGGTGTGCGTGTGCGTGGGAGTGGTGTGTCTGCGGTGGCGATGGCGTGAGGTGCAGTGAATGATATATATATATATATATTTTTTTTTATGCGGTGCAGGTGGTGGCGGCATGGTGGATAGTGATGGTGGTTTTGGATTTATTTTGCGGTGATGTCGCCAAGATCTGGATCTGCTGCAGCGATGAAATAGGTGGGGATCTGGGAGATGAAATCTGATTGGGTTATTGCGGCGGTGGCATGGTTTTTGCGGTGGCTGTGTTATGGTTTTGGTTGTGATGTTGGCAGCGGTGGTGAGGTGGTGGAGATGTTCCTGACGATGGTGAGGTGGCAGTGGTGGCTGATCTAGGCGGATTTGGTGTTTATGTGGAGGCCGTGGTCGGGGTGGGATGGATTGAATGGTTGTGAACAATTATCTACGTGATTGATATTAATAATTGGATATGTGATCTGAGAATTGTGACTGCGACCTCTGATTGTGACTCACAATTAATTGAGTTGTGATTGAAAAGTTAATCGTGATCAATTAATTCAATAATTTGCAATGAGTAAATAAATTGTGACCAATAAAAGTTTTGAATATGTGACTGATAAATAATCTGTGACCTGTAAAATTTTTGGATTCGTGACCGAAAAATATTCTATAACTTACAAAATTTTCAATCTGTGACCGAGTAAATAAGTTACGACCAATAATTTGATAAACTGTGACTAAAAATTAATTTGTGACTAATTAATTAGATAACTGTGACCAAAAATTCGTGAACGAAAAATATTCTGTGACCTATAAAATTTTTGATCTGTGACCGAGAAATGAGTTACGATCAATAATTTGATAAGTTATGACTAAAAATTAATCTGTGACTAATTAATTAGATAATCGTAACCTAAATATGGCCCCGTTTGGTAGGGATTTTTTGTCCCAAAAAATTGATTTTTTGACCGTTATTTTACTATTCAAGCCGTAATTTTTGACTTCTTCCTTCACATGTGGACCCCACTTTTCTTCTAACGGTCAAAAAATCAATTCTCAAAATCTCTACCAAACGGGCCCTATATTAAATTAATTAAATAATTAAATCATAAATAAAATTTAATAAAAATCTGATTTTTGAATTTTGAAACTTGTTTTCTTAATTCTGAAATCTACCATACTTAATCTCTCACTTATGAAATTTTCCCTTTATTCATTCATTTCTTTAATTTTCTAAAAATAATAATAATGATTCAAGAAAATACGGTGAACATGCAATTTGATGTCAATTGAGGGCTAATTGAGCAAATTCTTGTAAAAAAGTTTCATGCTTCCTATAAAAGCTCTTTAGATAGACAGTACCTAAAAAAAATTTATTTAAACATGCTGAACAGCTTCTTAATTTAAGAAGTAGTTTTTGACTTTTCAAAAATCATGTCAAATGAGTCCTGAATTGAAATCGGAAAGAGACCAACACAAATTGTTGAAACTCATTAAAGGTAACTTTTCAAATATAACCCTAAAACTATGACGTGGGCATATGTATGCTGTTGAGAATTTGACCTTTCGAGTGAACTAGCGATATTTCACCACTCACAATCCATCGTACTTATTGCACAATTGAATTTCTTGGTGCTTAATGATGCCTAAAATGGTGGAAAATAGAGTGAAAATAGCAACCATGTTTATTCTCGTCCTTTCAAAAAGCGTTGGTGTCTTTGCTTTGTCTCTAAGTTTGTCTTTTAACTGTTTGTAATAATGCCATTGTGAAGTTGATTCCAATCCAAAAATAGTTTAACAAATATAATATGATTCATTTATTGACTTATTATCCTCGTTGTTGTTGTTGTTGGCGGGCCTTTATCAATCATTGTTGCCCAAACTCAAGTTTATTATAATATAAAAGTTAATCCAATTCAAATTTACTATTGACCACAAAAATCAAGAAAGATATTTAGTGTACGCATGTTATTTTATGTTTTAAGGTATATTTGATAAAGTAAATTGAGCATCAGCAAGCAATCTTAAAGAAGAAAAATAAACTAAAATATGCCCTTCGGGCACATCGCAACTGACAAAGGACGGAATTCTTCAAGGCAGGCAGTTTAGAGGTCGTAGGTTCGATTCATGGGGCTCTTGGAAGGTAAGTCTTTCTCCTGGAAGGCAGGATATTTCTTGAAAGGCAAGGAGCATACACAGGTTTGACTCGCTCGACACTTTGACAGTTCAGTTGGAGGGGCTCTTGGACCCTGACCAATTTGGGGAACAACTCGTGGTTTACCTGATCTGCGTGAAGAGGGGTTGGATCATAAACCTCAGGATTAGTCGCTGTAAGATGGACACCTAGGTATAAAAAAAAAATATATTTTTCAAGCTTGAACTTAAATTACTGAAAAATGCATTCAACTGTTTGATACATCAAAAATATGTAAAACAACATATGCATGAATTCATATATTTATTAGCTCTTGATTTTATAAAATTGAATATTTTACTCATGTTTGAGCTTCACTCTTAGTTATTTTGATATTTACCTTTTTCGTCTGATTCATGAGCAGATTTAGTAATAATGCAATATCTTCTGTTAATAACTAATATTAGTTACTGTTGTGAGCGGAAGCTGCTATTTCATGTATCGAGGGTTCTGTTTCATATTTGTTTTCTGTCCATATTTTATGAACCAGTAATGGCAATAGTAGTAGTGTTAGAAGTAATAAAAAAATTGTTGTTATTATGTCAGTCATTTTCTTGTTTGTCATCCATGCATTTTGGTGTTGGATACCTTTAATAAATTGGCACAATAATTCATTTGTCAGGTTGATGGTGATTATTAGTGAAATCAAGGCTCTATGCTTGTAATATCAAGAACAGAATAAAACCTGCAGAAATTTATTTGGAGCTCTACACGGCCTCCTTGTAATTGACATCCATCAAACAATTTGCATGTTTTTTTCTTTTTTATCACCTATGTTCGTCGCCATCTTCTTAATAGATTTTTATTACTGTGTAAAAGGATTGATGATGCCTTCTGAGATTGAAGAAGATAAGATCACTTTCTGCGAGGCGTCAATATCAAGATAAGAGCAATCTGTTTCTGTTTTAAGCTCAATGAGGAATCAAAATGTTTGCCGACTTCTTGTTTTCTTTTATGAGCAGCAGATGGCGATAATACAGAGCAAGCATCCTGTTGATTTGATTAAAGTATATTCAGAAAAGGAGCTTTTGAAGGAGTTTGAAAAAATTGCTTCCACCATTGTACCAGAAAAAGATTGGTCTATGTGAAGGCCTTATTATTGGAGGTTTGTGAGCCACTCACTCTCTACTAAAAGCCTCTTGCTTCCAATTCGAAATCATATATTTTAATGGTTGCATTTTTTTTTGTATGGTTTTTTTGGAACTACTGTATTTCATCCTTGAGATGTGTTCCTATACAATGTTTATTAAAACAAGAGGAATATGAAGTTATTTTCATGTAGAAGTTAACAGTTTCTTTCTGTATATCTTTAGTTGCACTGTCATTTCTGCAAAAAATGTATATTAACAAAAGTATACATACCCTTTCGTGTACTCTTCCATACATAAACTTACTGGAGGTTGCTTTCATGGACTATCTAATCACTCCGAGTTTTAACATGTAATTGATAAGGATAAATGGATAGTTGATTTCTGTATTCAATACTCATTAATAGTGCAGAAGTTTTTAATTTGGATTTTATATGAATAGAATGTTCCTTCTTTTAATTTTACATATTTAGTCGCTTTCTGAACTCTAAACTGTCGTGATGCTCTTCCTTCTCCATTTTGCTAGGCATGCCATTTGTTATGCTTCTTATCAAAAGAGCTCTTGAGAGACTTTCAGTACATGTTTATTCCGGTAATAGCAGTCTCTGTATTTAGTTACTATAGCGTTATATGATCACAAGTGCTTCTCACCCTTTAGTTTGACATTTAGGTTCTTTTCAAGCTTCTTGTGATAACAGTACTTGTAGTTTGGAATTTGCAGATAACTGCATAAAAATGGTGTTTCTGTCTGTCTTACTGGTTAGCTTGTTCTGTTTCTATATTTTGCATACCCTTCTGTGATTTTTTTTCTTTATTTCTGTTTTCAGATGTTACGCAATTGCAAAGTTCCCCGTATGCTTCCTCGTATAGTTGACTGTTCGAAGAATGACCGAAATGCAGTACGTGTACTTCGTGCAAGGTGTGATTCTGCTTTTGTTCTCTGATAAACTGGATCTACTTCAAATAGCATTCGAAGTTGTAAGTATCATGCGCTAGGTCCAATCAACTTTGGACATAAATACTTTTATATATAATTAATGCAATTTAATGACAGATCTATTATTTAATTAATAGACAATTAAATAAATAATAGAGTCCTTAGATTCAAATCTTCGTAATTTGTTAATCACAGAGAGTTGTGATTGTGAGATACAAATTACATCTAATTGAATCTTAAATCGTCCGTGGTCGTAAGTAATAACGAGATACGGATATCGTTATTACGCATAGGCCATCATGTGTGGCATTTCTTACTTGTGAAGTAAGTAGCTGATCTCACAAGTTAAAGTGTGGTGACACTTAAATGACACATGGATGTTTTGTTATAGAACAAAATATTGGAGACCCGCCGAGAGATTCCACATGGATAACTATCTGAGTGTCAGTGGTTAATCTCTAATGTTCGGTAGTGGAATTGGTCCTTAGACTTGAGGTCGTCACGGTACCTTATATGAGGACAGTCATACTTTGGCGGTGTTGAATGTTGCTCTGCAAAGGGCCGCTAATACGACATTGTTCAGGTACGTCAAGAATCGTATGAAGGTTGTGATTGACCAATAAAGGATTCGTTACTCTTAGATAGTAGGAGATTATGATCTGCGTTTCATTCAATTAAGTCGATGATGAAATCCTTGGCTAAGGTGTACTCATAAGTCGAAAAGGAGTTTTCGACTTATATTGACTTAATAGAAAAGTAAAAGATATGATCGATATTCGGGATTGACACAATTCTATATCTCGTAATTGATCAGATCATATGACGAAGGGATTATAGTTTCACGGTAAACAAACGAGTTTGGTTTTGTCATACCACATGACATTTCCCGTCATTTGTATTGTCTTGACACATTACTAGATGTCAATCAGGGACGGCGAGTGTGAATTGACGATAAATTAAAATGGTGTTTTAATTTATCAATTTTGATTAGATCAAAATAATATTTCACGTCGTTAGGCATTGTGGTCGGGAACTTAATGGGTCGCACACAAAAGAGAATTGAAAGATTACAAATTGTAAATTGGTTTATTTAACAATCGTTGGATAAATTATTTAATTGGATTTATTATTTATATTCCCGAATTAATTAATTGGATTAATTAATTCACGGATTGGGTTTAATTAAATAGATTAATTAAATATTGGACTGAAACGGATCGAGCCCGTCTAGGTTTATATAAATACATGGCTAGGGTTTTCAATCGAAATGATTTTCATTATTCTTGTTGGCACAAGAGGAAAAATCCTGGTAGTTGCAATCTTGTTCTCCGTGTGGATTACCGTTGGAGGCTGGACAATTGGATAACTGTGGATGGCGAATTAAGATTGCTGGAACGAAAAGAATAGTAAAGAAGTTTGCAGATCTGGAAAAGGCACAATCTTATCACAATTTCTATCTAAACACAAATGCGATTCTTGGTGGGAATCGAAAATTATTTTAAATTTTGCTGTGCATGTATAAGTTGATTCCCAACAGAAGTATCTTCTATATTTTTATTTTCCCGAATCAGGTGTTGTACTTGAATACTTGACTGATGCACATGAAATATAGCGCTCAACTGACCTTTATGAAGACTTTAATCAGATATTGTGTGACATATGCTATGAGCCAGGTATATATTTTTCATTCATGAAATGTCTCTGTTTCTTGAAGCTGGTGGATGATAGGCTTTTTCCTTATCAATTATTTTTGGTGCATTGAAATGTTTGGGATTAAACTTTCCATTTTCTACAGGTCCGCTCTACTGCAAGGATGTGTTACCGAAGGTTTGCAAGGACCTGGCCTGAGCGTTCTCGGCGTTTAGTAATGTTGACACCATTGATCCTTGAGAAAAACGTCAAATGGACAGCAACAGCTATAAGCTGCATCATATCTGTTTACACCTATCATGATTCTCTAGCTGTGTTGAATTCTATTCTTGGCTTATTCGTTGAACAAAATTCCTTAAGACGAGTTCTCAGGTAGTATTCTCCTCGTATAGAAGTAGACTCGATAACTTTATGCAGAATAGGAAAGACAGACGTGGCAAGTGTAAGTATTATGTCTTAGGTCCAATCAATTTTGGATATAAATACTTTTGATATATATTTAATGCAATTTAATGACAGATCTATTATTTAATTAATAGACAATTAAATAAATAATAGAGTCCGAGGATTCAAATCTCCGTAATTTGCTAATCACAAGGAGTTGTGATTGTGAGATACAAATTACATCTGATTGAATCTTAAATCATCCATGGTCGTAAGTAATAACGAGATACGGATATCGTTATTACGGATAGACCATCACGTGTGACATTTTTTACTTGTGAAGTAAGTAGCTGATTTCACAAGCTAAAGTGTGGTGACACTTAAATGAACACGTGGATGTTTTGTTATAGAACAAAACATTGGAGACCCGTTGAGAGATTCTACATAGATAATTATCTGAGTGTCAGTGGTTAATCTCTAATGTTCGGTAGTGGAATTGGTCCTTTGACTTGAGGTCGTCATGATACCTTATATGAGGACAGTCATACTTTGGCGGTGTTGGATGTTGCACTGAAAAGGGCCGCTAATACGACATTATTCGAGTACGTCAAGAATCGTATGAAGGTTATGATTGATCAATAAAGGATTCGTCACTCTTAGATAGTAGGAGATTATGATCTGCGTTTCATTCAA
Source organism: Olea europaea var. sylvestris (assembly GCF_002742605.1). Classification (NCBI taxonomy): domain Eukaryota; kingdom Viridiplantae; phylum Streptophyta; class Magnoliopsida; order Lamiales; family Oleaceae; genus Olea; species Olea europaea. The sequence goes on from NC_036240.1 coordinate 3,776,596, forward strand.
TTAAGTCAATGATGAAATCCTTGGCCAAGGTGTACTCATAAGTTGAAAAGGAGTTTTCGACTTATATTGACTTAATAGTGGAGTGAAAGATATGATCGATAATCGAGATTGACACACTTTCATATCTCGTAGTTGATTGGATCATATTGACGAAGGGATTATAGTTTCACGGTAAACGAACGAGTTTGGTTTTGTCACACCACATGACATTTTCCGTCACATGTATTGCCCTGATAAATTGCTAGATGTCAATCAGGGACGACGAGTGTGAATTGACGATAAATTAAAAGGGTGTTTTAATTTATCAATTTTGATTAGATCAAAATAATATTTCACGTCGTTAGGCATCGTGATCGGGAGCCTGATGGGTCACACACAAAAGAGAATTGGAAGATTACAATTTATCAATTAATTAATTTAACAATTGTTAGATAAATTAATTAATTGGGTTGGTTATTTATAGGTCCGAATTAATTAATTGAATTAATTAATTCATGGATCAGATTTAATTAAATGGTTTAATTAAATATTGGACCGGATCGAGCCAGGCCCGTTTGGGCTTATATAAATAAAAGGTTAGGGTTTTCAATTCATATGGTTTTTCATTATTCTTGCTAGCACAAGAGGAAAACCCTGGTAGCTGCAATCTTATTCTCTGTGTGGATCACCGTTGGAGGTTGGACAATTGGACAGCTGTGGAAGGCAGATTCAAGATTACTTGAACGAAAAGAAAAGCAAAAGGTTTGCAGAATTCTTCAAAGGTACAATTTTTATCACGATTTCTATCTAAACACAAAGGCGATTCTTGGTGGGAATCGAAAATTAATTAAATTTCGCTGTGCATGTATAAGTAGATTCTCAACAGTGGTATCAGAGCCTACTTTGTGTTTGTTAGAAATTATTTTGCATGTTAGAACAATTAAATGTTAATTGTTTTTCTTGTTTTAGCGATTAACGAAATAAATAATTTTTCATATTCAGAATTAGATTTTGAATAGAAATTATTTTTTGGATTGGAGAATTAATAAGGTATAAAATATATATATATATATGAGGGGTGGGATGCCGACAGCAACAGTTGCTGTCGACGTTGGTGAAGCTGTCGGCGGTAGATGCTGCTGCTAAGAGTAGCAGCGGCCAGCGGCATCTGCCGCTGTTGCTACAGCAGAGCGAGGCTGGCAACGGCCCGCCGCCTACCGGGTTATTAGGGTGGCGCCGCCAACCAAGAGTGCTTAAAAAAAAATTGGTTGAATTTTCTAGGGTTAAACAATCGGGTGAGATGCATTGGAGGCGGGGGCTTCTGACGCAATTTATGAAATTGCAAGCCCCCGTTTGCAATATCCATTTGGGGTCAGTTTGTAAGTTATTTTAGTAAGGGCCGTTTTGTATTATTTGATATTGAGGACCATTACTTGTAATTTCACTTCGGTGGTAAATGTGTAAATATTGAAATAAGGGCCTTTTTCATAATTTCAGAAATCGGAGGGCCTGTTTGGTATTTTTTAAAAATGGGTCAAATTTTGAATTTTCAAAGATGTATTGGATTTTAAATTTGGAGGTGTTTTACATTTGATTTCCAAATGGGTTTGATCCATAATTTTAATTTTGACCCAAATTAAAATTTTATTTAAAATTGACGACATTTTATATTTTCGTTAAAATTGAATTTTGACTTAAACATTAAACTTTGACCCAATTGAATTTTTATTTTATTTAGGAGTGTTATCCGAGATTAAAATATTAATTCAATTTAAATTAGAGTTTGAGTCTAATTTAATACTTAATTAAAATTTGATTTTAATTAATTATTCACCCGAATATATTCTTGTAATTAGAATTGGATTCTAATTTCACATTTAATTAAAATTTGATTTTAATTAAATTGTCTCGCCCTAAATTTCTTCTTGGAATTAGAGTTGGATTCTAATTTGGTATTTAATTAAAATTTTGATTTTGATTAAATTAATTTGCCCTTAAATATTGGAATTAGAGTTAGACTCTAATTTTGTTATTTAATTTAAATTTGATTTTAATTAAATTCAACCGCCTTATATTTTCAAATTAGAGTTTGATTCTAATTTAATATTTAATTAAAATCTGATTTTAATTAAATAATCCCGCCATATAATTGTTGAATTGGAGTTGGACTCTAATTTGTTATTTAATTAAAATTTGATTTTAATTAAACATTCCCGCTAATTAAATAATCGATTAATATGATTAATTAATTATTTAATTGTTCCGATCCATTTGTCTAAAAGAGTTTAGACAACTTAATTGCTAGAAACTTAAAATTAATTTGCATATAATATTAGTTATTATATAGGTATACATTTATGTGATGAATGTATTATTAATGGACGATTATGGACTCGACCATATGGATGTGTTGAATGGTTAATTTTTATTCTTATTGTTTTCTGGGCCTGCGAGCTTTTAATTATTTTGGGCCTGCGAGCCCGTTATTATTATTACTATTTTGGGCCTGCGAACTCTTGATCATTTTGGACTTGCGAGTCCATTATTATTATTATTATTGCTGTGGGCCTGCGAGTCCAATTTCATTTAAACTTGCATGCCAATTAGTATAAGATAAAGGTTGCAACTGGACTAATTGAAAAGAAAAGAAGAGGAAGAGACCATGGAGATGGTGCATTGATACTATTCAATGCTATACCCCTAGGAATTGGCCAACTAGTCTTTCTTATGACTCGCGAAGACTAGATAGTAAAAGTCCATTATTTTCCACATTATTATATATATATATATATATTTGCATGGTAGATGTATAATTATATATATATGATTGTATTGTTGTTGATGAGACTTTTGAATGCAAAATCACTCCATAAAATATTAAGTCACATTTGTAATCGCCTTCCATCATTATAGTGAAAAATCAGAGTCCCAAATCGTCTCAACTTGTTGAGTACACTCAAGGCTGGTTCATTAGGGATATATTTGACACTATGAAATATTTGATATTTCTAAATGACGGGTTTGACTTAACTAAAAATTATCTTTTGTTGAGTAAACTCAAGGAGATAAATTTTAGAGGCATGTTAAACTAACACATAAGATGTGTGAAAACAAAGAGTTGTTAGCTTAATGATTTGGGAGTTGTATGGAGATACAATTGATAACAATATCTACCCAAATGTTATATTAAGGCTTGTTGAGTACACTCAAGATCTTAATATAATAGATGGGATTCCAGCCCACTGGGAGTCAAGTATGGACTCCATAAATTTATGTAAGAGGGTCATAAATTTTATTTAAACAGTGGGAGCATAATTAATTTAATAAAAGTCCATGTTAAATTAATTGATGCATTTTATATATTATTCTTTCCTTTTTCATCATTTATACTTATTGAATCATGAGTAACCATATGTATTTGAATGGCATACTAGATGTCAACAACCAAAATAGATTTTCTTAATTGACACAACAATTTGAGAATTGTTCTCATGCATGAAAAATTGGTCACGTCCTTGAGTAGTCCTTTCCAGAGACACTTGCTGATGACTCGATTAAAGAAGAGGTGGCTACTGAAATAAACACAGTGATGACAATAGTACAGCAACGTATGTGATACTTGCAACTATATCACTGAGTTACAAAAGCGACTTGAGAGTATAAATGTTAACACATAATTCTTCATTACAAAGAGTTGTATGATAATAATCGTGTGTGGAAGGATATGAGACTTCCGAACAACTATACCGGTGCAAAATGACAGAGTAATCTTCAATCGATACTTAGATACTGAAGATGATTGACGCTGAGAAATGTCTCAATTGAATTCAATCATAAACCATGAACTAAGTAGTGACTTGGTTCTACAATCTCTATCAGAGAAAGCTATTTATAACTAATTATGAATTTAACGTATATAAGTTTGAATGCATAATTATTGAGTTGCTTAACATGCTTAAGACTGTTAAGCCCAACATCGAATTTAATAGTGTGCAAGCCATTGATTCCTCTAAAGATATTAAGAGGAAGTCTAAAGGGCTTTGTGAAAGCGTTCAATATAGTTAAGATCGTCAAAGCGAAGGAAAATACCAAATCTAATGACCTTTGATTTCATTATAGAATGAAAGGTCATTGGAAGGAATATTGCGTGACTTACGTCTACTTCACGAGTTTCTTAGGTATTTGATACCAGATGTAAATTCCATATTTATACGAATATGGAGAAACTAAAAAGAAGTAGACCACTGCGAAAGGGAGAAGTTGACATACACGTTGGAGATGAGCAAATGTTGTTGCATTGCTTGTATGAATATACTTCTTGCCATTGCCTTTTGGTTTTAGTGTTAGAATTAGAGAAATGTCGCTTTATACTCACCATAGTTGGAACATTAAAATGAATTTCATGTTCGTACATGAACTATTTTAATGTTAAGGACAATTGTTGTTCTTGTTTATCTTGATAAAGATCCCAATGGCTATGGTAAATTACAAAACGACATTTATATTCTTTAATGCTAAGGATTCTATAATGAGTATAGAAATTATAAGGAATAAATGTGATAATCTAGTTATTACCTAAATCTGGCATGACAGACTTTGTCATTTAGATGAAATGTAATTCCAAAGTTACATAAAGATGTATACTTGGGATTAATTGATTTTGACAAGAACAAATTATGCATGTCTAGTGCAATGACCAAATCTTCTTTTACTTGAAAAGAAGAGAGGTCAGCATAATTACTGGTCTAATACATGGTGATGCATATGGACTCGCGTCAATTAATGTCAGGTAATGTTTCTCTTATTTCCTCAATGATCATGTATACTTGATGAAAACTTAAACATGAAACTCTTGAAAGTTCAAGGAATTCACACTAGAATTAGAGAAACAAAAAGATAAAGATACCCTCACATTAATATTCGATCAAGTGGGAGTATCTTAAAGATAAAATCTAGATTATCTAAAAGAGAATGAAATTCTCTTGCAGTGGACTCCTTCATATACATTGCAGCAAGGTGGTGTATCTAAAAGGAGGACTTGTTAATTATTAGATATAATGCGGTTAATAATAAGCCATGCAAATCTCCCAAAAATTGTTTTGGAGTCGTGCATTGATTACAGTGTGCAACACACTAAATCATGTCCCATCTAAATTTGTTAACAAGACTCCATACGAGTTATGGAAAGGCAATAGTCCTAATTTATCTTATATGAAAGCTTGGGGCCATGACACTTATTTGAAGCGTCCTGAATTGGATAAGTTTGATGCTAAATATGATAAATACGTATTTGTGGGGATATTCAAAACAGACGTTTGAATATTAATTCTATTATCATGAAGAAAGTCTTCGTCTCACGACATATCATCTTCTTAGAGAAAATGTTTACTCTATGAGAGGACAGTGGGAGTAAAATAGAATTTGAAAGAGTTCAAGAGTCCATAGATATAGTTAACCAAGTAGATAAATCCGAGTTTGATCCCATATCTGATATGGGACATACTTTGGATTAGGAAGTAAAGACTCTTGAGGACATGACAGCTCTATGTAAATCTAGTAGGATCATTCGATCTTCAAGAAGGTGCGAATCCATGATCATTAATCAGGTATTAGTGATCCAGGATAATGAACCTGCTAGTTGCAACAAAATAAAGTCAAGTGTTGACTTAAAAGAGACATCAAGAGGCCATGATACTCGAGATGAACTCAGCGTATGTGAACAAGGTTTGGACCTTGGTCGAGCCTCCTGATGGAATAAAACCCATAGGGTTTTGTAAATAGTTTACAAGGGAAAGGTCAATGTGGATGTGAATATCCATATATACAAAGTAAGACTAGAAGCAAAGGTTAAGTGTTGACCTTGGTAAAACCTTTCTCCTATGGCCCTGCTGAAGTCTAATCAGGTTTTATTTGCAACAGTTGCATATCATAACTAAACATTAAGATAAGTCTCTATGGAGCTGAAATCTTCGATTTGATGGAAAAAGTCAAAGTGTTTGATTTTATCAAATTTGAAGACGAATTGTGTATTTACAAGAAGATAGTGGGAGTATTGTCGTATTCCTAATATTATAGAAAACGACATCCCTATGTTTCAATCGTTGAAATAATGGTTGTTAAAGGATTTATTCTCGAACGATATTGGAGAAGCGACTTGATCTATAGAGATAGATCTAGAAGGTTGCTTAACTCGTCCCAATCTATATAAAATATTGAGAAGATTTTATATGGAGAAATTGGTTTACTCTTAAACGGTGTGTTGGAAAGGTTCCAAACATGAAGCAATCGTTGATTCAATAGTAGAAACCTAATACATGGTTACTTCAGAAGTAGCAAAGAGTTGAAATCTGTATCATGATGTTCATAAATGAACTTGGAATAGTTCCTGATATTGTTGATCACATATCATTGTATTGTGATAACAATAGAGCCATTGCAAAAGCAAAGGAACTATGATCTCATCAATAATCCAAACATGTATTAAGGCGGTATAATCTCATCAGAGAGATAATACATAGAAATGACATAAAGAGAAGAACAAATTCTCACATTTAACAATATTGCAAAGCCACTGACAAAGAGTTGTCGTAGCATAAACAGGATCGTCATGTAAACTTATGATATTGGATACATAAGTGATTGGATCTAATGCAAGTGGGAGTTTGTAAGTATTATACCCTAAGTCTAATCAATTTTGGATATAAATACTTTTGATATATATTTAATGCAATTTAATGACAGATCTATTAATTAATTAATAGACAATTAAATAAATAATAGAGTCCGAAAATTTAAATCTTCGTAATTTGTTAATCACAAGGAGGTGTGATTGTGAGATACAAATTACATCTGATTGAATCTTAAATCATCCATGGTCGTAAGTAATAACGAGATACGGATATCGTTATTATGGATAGACCATCACGTGTGACATTTCTTACTTGTGAGAATGTGAAGTAAGTAACTGATCTCACAAGTAAATGAACACGTGGATATTTTATTATAGAACAAAACATTGGAGATCCGCTAAGAGATTCCACATGGATAACTATCTGAGTGTCAGTGTTTAATCTCTAATGTTCTGTAGTGGAATTGGTCTTTTGACTTGAGGTCATTGGAATTGGTCCTTTGACTTGAGGTCGTCATGGTACCTTATATGAGGACAGTCATACTTTGGCGGTATTGGATGTTACTCTGAAAAGGACCGCCAATACGACATCGTTTCGGGTACGTCAAGAATCGTATGAAGGTTGTGATTGATCAATAAATGATTCGTCACTCTTAGATAGTAGGAGATTATGATCTGCGTTCATTCAATTAAGTCAATGATGAAATCCTTGGCCAAGGTGTACTCACAAGTCGAAAAAAAGTTTTCGACTTATATTGACTTAATAGTGGAGTGAAAGATGTGATCGATAATCTAGATTGACACACTTTCATATCTCGTAGTTGATCGGATCATATTGACGAAGGGATTATAATTTCACGGTAAACGAACGAGTTTGGTTTTATCACACCACATGACATTTCCCGTCACATGTATTGTTCTAACACATTGCTAGATGTCAATTAGGGACGGCGAGTGTGAATTGACGATAAATTAAAAGGGTGTTTTAATTTATCAATTTTGATTAGATCAAAATAATATTTTACGTCGTTAGGTATCGTGATCGGGAGCCTGATGGGTCTCACACAAAAGAGAATTGGAAGATTGTAATTTATCAATTAATTAATTTAACAATCGTTGGATAAATTAATTAATTGGGTTGGTTATTTATATGCCCGAATTAATTAATTGGATTAATTAATTTATGGATCGAATTTAATTAAATGGTTTAATTAAATATTAGACCGGACTGGGCCAGACCCGTTTGGGCTTATATAAATAAAAGGTTATGATTTTCAATTCATATGGTTTTTCATTACTCTTGCTGGCACGAGAGGAAAACCCTGGTGGCTGCAATCTTATTCTCTGTGTGGATCACTGTTGGAGGCTGGATAATTGGACAACTGTGGGAGGCAGATTCAAGATTGCTTGAACGAAAAGAGAAGCAAAAAGTTTGCATAATTCTTCAAAGGTACAATCTTTATCACTATTGCTTGGTGGGAATCGAAAATTAATTAAATTTCGCTGTGCATGTATAAGTAGATTCCCAACAGCAAGTAGTCCTCGTGTGATCATCTGATGCGTTCGGAAGTTTTTCTTAGGAGGGTATTCTGCTATTTTTCTCAATAGGGATGATGGTAGAAAATGAAGTTCTCTTCAAGTGAAAAACTCAAGAAGAAAATTTTTGGAATTCACCAAATTATGAAAGAAATAAACTCACGAAATTTTTTTAATGTAAGAAGATCAAAAACAAAGAATTATCCCTTTAATTGTAAGGATTTACATGAAAACCTTGTTTAATCAAACTAAAATTGAAAAGAATTCGAAATAAACTAAATGGCTAAAATAACACTAAAACTTTAAAAGCAATTTTTGAGTCTTACTCATCTCGTCGTTCTCCTTCTAGAATGGTATTATAGGCCCAAACTGGAGCTCTACTGCCACACTAGTACTCGGGGGCGGACCTAGAATTATTCTTCAGAGAGATGAGACAGAAAATTTGACGCAACACCAATAAGAAATTTAATAGAGAAAGGGAAAATCAATGAACATGAAAAAGAAATCAGGGAAAGGGATGATATAAGAAGAAAACAGGGGAAGAAAAAGAATGGGGAAGAGGGAAATTTCGTCACAAGCTATCAAATATCTTTATTCAATCATCAACTGTAAATAAATTACAATGCAAAGTAGTTTAAATATTAAAAACCTAAGCCCTAACTAGATTGGACTTGGGCCAATATAAGTCTAATAAGAATCCAAAATAATAAAGTCCACAAAAATGAAATAAGGTCCAATTAGAAATAAATAAAAACGACTGGATATCCTCATCAACTCTCCCGGGGTGGGAGAAAACTCGACCCTGTCGAGTGGATATATCAATATAGGTTGCATTCAATCTCCCAACCATAAACTGAGTGGAGTGGTTGGGCAAGCTTTTTCCGACGTCTGTAGAAATGTGTCAGTGGAGGTCTGAATATGGTGTCCTCACCAACGCTCCTTGGGTGGACGGGAGGTGATCTGGACCAAGGAAGATCCTGTTGACTCTGATAAAGCTCCAATAAATCTGGATTCAATTGCTGTAGTGTCTCTCTAGAGATCCATGTACAGTCAGAATTCAGTCGATCAATCCAACGAACAAAGAAGTGTTGAACCTCTCTATCATTAGTTAACACTGTTTCTTCATCTAAAATAACATCAATGTTATCTTTTTGTGCTTTGAGAGGTGGTAGTAGGTTAGAAGGGGCCAAAGAATCAGGGTCAAGATCCACAAAAGGAGGTAACAGAGGTTCATCCGAGGGAATGAAATGGCCTTTATAAGCAACTAAGTCCTCAACATTGAAAGTAGAGTGGTAACCAAGGTGGGGTGGAATGTTAACAATATATGCATTTGGACCAACTTGCTTTAAAATTTTAAAAGGACCAGTACTACGGACTTGCAATTTGGAGACGGGTCAATGTAGATGCCGCTCTGACCTAATGCGGACCATAACGTAATTCCAATGTTAAACTCAACATGTTGTTGATGTAAATCAACTTGAAGTTTATATTTTACATTACTGGTTTCAAGTTGTTTATTGATCTTAATATGCAAATCACAAAAATATTGTGCAAATGCTTTGGTTGACACTGACACTTTAGCTTGTGGGGACATAGGAATGAGATCTAACGGTTTCCTAGGCTTATACTCGTGAACAGCTTCAAATGGACTCATACCCAATGAACGATTCATGGAACTGTTATAAGCAATTTGAGCTATAGGTAGGATCAAATCCCAATTTCGAAGATTTTCCCGGACTAAACAGCGTAATAGGTTACAAAGACTTCGATTAACTACTTCAGTTTAACCGTCAGTTTGAGGGTGGTAGGCCGTAGAAAATTTCAATTTGGTACCTATCTTTTGCGACAAAGTCCTCCAAAAATGGCTAGTGAAACGAACATCCCTATCGGACACATTGGTCTTAGGAAGCCCATACAATTTGACAATATCATTAAAGAATAACATGGCAACCTTGGACACATCTGAAGTCTTGCTACAGGTGACAAAATGAGCCATTTTTGAAAAATGATCGACAGCCACAAAAGTAGAATCATGTTTCTTTGGAGTGCGTAGAAGTTCTAATACAAAATTCATACTAATATCTTGCCAAGGACAATTGGGGACGGAAAGAGGAGTGTATAGGCCTGTGCTTTGCCTCTTCTGTTTGGCCAATTGATAAGTGTTACATGTACTAACACTCTTAACCACATCTTTCTTCAAACTAGGCAAATAGAATTGGCGTTCAACTTCCTCTATGGTCTTATCACGCCCAAAGTGACCGACTAAACCTCTTGCATAAATTTCCCACACTATGAAATTTCGCACTAAAGTTCGAGGGATGCACAATTTATTGGCTCTAAAGAGATAACCCTCCTCAAGTAGGAAGCCATTTGTGGTGTCTGATTGTCCCCTTGCAAATCAAGAAATATATCTTTAAAATTGGGACATGTCTTGTAATCCTCCTTAAGCATTTCAAAATCGATGATCTTGACACTCATGATAGATAAAAGGGAGACACGACGACTTAATGCATCAACTGCTTGGTTCTCCACGCCCTTATTGTGTTTTAAAACAAATGACTAGGCTTGCAAATATTCAAATCAACGACCATGTCTAGAGGTTAATCTTTTCTAGGAGTTAAGGTAAGGAGAGCCTCGTGGTCCAAATAAAGGACAAACTCTTGGGACAACAAATAGTGGCGCCAATATTGAAAAGCTTGGACAACCGCATACAGTTCCTTATCATAAATTGAGTACCGTTGTCTAGCCTCATTTAACTTCTCACTAAAGTAGGCAACCCCCGTCTCGGGTCACCGATATATATGTGTGTGTGTGTGTGTGTGTGTGTGTATTACGTAATTTACATTACAACCGGTTGCCCAATTTCCCAATCCCCATTTGCCCTAATCTTTTCTTTTCCAATTTCCACTTCTATAATTCTATTTCCTCTCGAGTCTCCTCTCATCTCTGCCAATCAATTTCGAACGATGAAATTCAACCCAAATCGTTAAGCCAAACCCTAACGACCCAATCAATTTTGAGCCTTTTTGCAAATACAAAAGCTGAAAATGTGAGAACGATTATCTACGACCCAAATCACAAAGCCAAATCCTAATATGGCTTCAGGCTTGAAAGGTTTTGTGTTGCTTCTTTTCCCAGTTTTTTCCTAAGTATAGGTTCAATTGGATGGTGTCAGAATTTGCAAAATCTATAGCTTCTGAACTTGGTGAGTTATATCTCGTGACACTGGATTCTAGATTTAGATTTCTGGAAATTGTTTCATGTCTATGTTTTTTGCTGGAATAATATACTGTTGTGTGAAAAAATTTTGCTATCTTATAGGAAATATGCAAACTTTATAGGTTTTTCTAGTGATGTGCACAGATCTAGTTTTCTAAGTTGAAATCCTAGAGTAATGTTGAGTACGGTTACTTATTATAAAAAACTTGGTTGTTGATACAATTTTTTTAATATGGATGTATTATGTTGAGTTTAATCTGTTTCCATCTGTTGAGGTAATTAAGGGTGAGTACTTTTTTTTCTCAATAACAAGGACATCTGCTGAGCAGTTTAAGGCGTCTTCTTATGATGTGAACTGTGCACCCATCCCTACCCAAAACACTAGAGTAAAGGTAAAAATTTCCCTTGGCTACTGTTTTCTTTTCGTGCCAACCAAATAATTTACCCATTGTCTCCTTTTCCAGTTCAATATCTTGTCATTTTCACCAGCCTTAATCAATTTAAACCTTCCTTGCTTGGACTGATTTTTCTATGAACTGGACCAATCCTCGTGGTTAGGTAGGATTTCCAAATTACAAAGTGAAAACTGCACTTCTGGCCAAAATTATGCCAAGTGCTTGCTTTAAAGAATGTTATTTCGTTATTTTACTGTTAGTTGCATATGATTAGGGGATAAACTTTGCTGGACACCTTAAAAACAACTTTTAGTGCTTAGCTTCTAGGATTTGTCTTGCACCCATTATCCTCGTGTTGAATCTTCTTATTCGAATTAGTCTCAGTCTAACAGTATATTTCTGCCCATCTCTAATTCATAATCTGGCATTCTTATTCTGAACATTTTGACTTGAACTTCATCTTTAATAGTTAGTGACCAATATCATTTGACTTCATAGTAATAAATTTATGCATTGTCATTAACAGCCCCACAAACACCAAGCATGAAAAGAAAAGAGAAGAAAAATCTTCGTGTTCTCATTCTATGTTTTATACTGGTCTTAGAGATTAATTTTTCCATTAGGAGTTTGAAATGAATTAGAGATTATTTTGGTTACTATAACTTCTAATAACACTGGGGAAAGATTAAAAATCATTCTTGTTTAGGAAAGACAGCAAATGAGATTATTTGTGAATCATGACATTATGCTCATTACTTTTTGTTTACATAATGACTTGGAAATAACATTCTTAACAATCTTGTAAGTAAATGAATTATCGTGGCTTTGGTTTGTAACCCCTCAATATACTTCCACTCTCAATTCAAGCTGACAAGTATTTTTTGATGGCAGATATCAACTGGCCCTGAAGCACGCCAAATAGCCGATCCTGCTACACCGTCGTAGATCAAGAACTTCGCATTAAGTCAGCATCTACAAGAGATCCATGGACGTGTAACATCAATGATAGCATGACTGCCAAGTATTACTTTAGATATTTTATCCCCTGCTCTTTTTATAAATATGATTTTCACGTCAAACTAGAAAATTCGTTGTGTTTGATGTCGTTTGTTATTTGCATAGATGTCTGTCCCAAGTAGTATTGGAAGTATTGGATTAGGACCAATACGCGAGGAAGATAGCATGACCAATGTACCGAAGAGCAATGTCCCGCAAAAAGATCCAATTGAACTGTTACCAAATGCGGATGAAAGAACAATAAACCTAAGTGATAAGGAGCGTGATATTGGAGAAATATCATTTGGAAAGAGGAAATTCACTTCAACTTGTGTGGGAGCACTACAAAAGACAGAAAATTGGTGAGAAATGGAAGGCTATATGCAATCATTGCAAGAAATAGTTAGGGGGTAAAACAAAAATTGGTAAAAAGCCTTTGCATGATCATTTGAAGAGATGTGTATTCCGTTATAAGGATAATACTCACCAAGCAATATTAAATTTCAAAAAGGATGCCACGAGTGGCAAGCTCACAACTCTTTCGATCCAGATAAATGTAGATATAGCCTTTCAAAAATGGTGATTTTGCATGAGTATCCTTTGTCTATAGTTGATCACATTGAATTTCGAGAGTTTTTGCATGACCTAAAACCATTGTTTAAGGTTCCTTCTCGCAACACTTTGAAAATCTATGAATACGAAAGAGCCAAAAATATGATTGCACTTGAGAAGATTGAGAGTCGAATTTCGATCACTACCGACATGTGGACCTCTTCTAATCAAAAGAGTGGATATATGGTTATCACTGCTCATTTCATAAATGAAGCGTGGAAATTATAGAGTCGAATCGTGAGGTATAGTAAAACATTACATTCACTTGTTCTCATAATTTACCAAAATGATATTCTTTTAGTTGATTTAATTTGTTCTTGAATGAACTCAGGTTTATATATGTACCGTGCCCACACACTGCTGATATGCTTTTAGAAACTCTATTGAGCAGCTTGATGGACTGGAATATTGATCGTAAGTTACCAACTTTGATTGTAGAAATTGCACCACAAACGATGCAATGATCAGTATTGTGTTAAGTCAACTTTGTACTCGTTCTCTTGTACTGAATGGTGAATTTTTTCATATGAGGTGTTGTGTACATATATTAAATCTTATTGTGAAGGATGTGTTGGACATTATTAGTGGTAGTGTTGAGAAAATTAGTGATAGTGTTGCTTATTGGACAGCCACGCCAAAGAGATTTGAAATTTTTGAGCTCTTTGCACGTTAATTGAAAATTGATTGTGAAAAAAAATTGTGCTTGATTGTAAAACAAGGTGGAATTCGATGTATTTGATGCTTAGTATTGCTTTGATTTATAAGGATGTTTTTTCGCATTTGAAATAGAGGGAGTCACGATATAAATATTTCCCTAGTGATGGTGATTGTGATTTAGCAAAAGAAATATGTGAGAAGTTAAAGGTTTTTTTAGGTTATTGAATTGTTTTTAGGAACAGAGTATCCATCTTCTAATCTCTTCTTTGCAAATCTTTGTGATATCAAACTGTCGTTATATGAGTGGCTTGAATCTCCTTATGTGGAAGTTCAAATGATGGCAACTGGTATGATGGAAAAGTTTATTAAGTATTGGAGCGATATTCATGGAGTTTTAACTTTAGCAGCAGTGTTGGATCCGAGGTATAAGATGGTGTTAATTAAGTTTTATTATCTTGTATTTTTAATCACAATGCTGCAAGTGAGATTGACAAAATATATCAAGTTTGTAGCAAGTTGGTGCACGATTATCAGAAAAAGAATGATTCAAGTGGGTCTATAGCTCAGTCTTCTACTTCTTCTTGTCAAACCGAGACGTCAAGTGCTAATAATAAATCAAATCGCATGGCGGATTTTTATAAATTTGTTTCTAATGTTGAAGCTCCTAGTAGTGTGAAAACCGAGCTTGATATTTTTTTGGATGAGCCTATATTGCCTCGGTCGAATGATTTTGATATATTGACATGGTGGAAAGTGAAGTCAATCAAATATCCGACTTTATCTCGAATTGCAAAAGATATTTTGGCCATCCCGATATCTACTATGGCATCCGAATCTACTTTCAGAACTAGTGGTAGATTTGTTAGTCCACACAGAAATAGACTTCACCCCAAAATTTTGGAGGCTTTAATGTGTGCTCAAGATTGGTTATGGGCCGATATTCACAGTACGATGTATAGAAACATTTTCTTTTTATATTGTTTCTTTTATGAATTTTCTTATTACTAATTAATTTATTTTATTAATAGCGAATTTTGCGTCGTCTGCATATTTTGGAAGTTGCTCCAAGATGAATGATGAGGATGTTGATGAGGAGGTAATTTTATTTATTACATAATTTACATTTTAATCATAGTTATTATGAATTTATGATGATACTGAGTATAATATTTCTTACATTTTTAAGGATACATCTTCTATAATCTCTGAACCTGCCGATGAATGAAGTTATAAAGATGGAAAAATATCAAATTTATTTTTGGATAAAGAAGTGAAATTTAGTTATAATGTAATTATATTTGTAATTGTTTATTTTCGGATATTGTTTGTTTCGAGTATTTAATTTGGATGTTAACGTTTTTAAATTGTGAATTTGAGAAGGAGAGAGAGAGAAAAAAAGGGGCAGTAAACAGGGCATTACCCCGTCTTGCCTCGTCTAAGGCAAGGCGGCCTGCCCCATTGCCATCCCTACTCAAGACTCCACCTATACCTACCCCGGAGGCATCACATTCGACCTCAAAGACTTTGGAAAAGTCGGGAAGACGTATGACAGGAGCCTCCGTCATTTGCTTCTTGACCAACTTAAAGGCCTTAGCTGCTTTTTGTGTCCAATGAAACTCCTCTTTCTTCATGCACTCCATAATAGGCGCCATAATAGTGCCAAACCCCTTGATAAAGCGACGGTAAAATATAACTAAGTCGTGAAAGCTCCTGACGTCATGAATAGTCTTAGATTCAGGCCAGTCAATAATCGCCTGAACCTTGACAGGGTCAGTAGACACTCCTATCAAAGAGACAATGAACCCCAGAAAAACAACTGTATCGGTGAAGAAAAAGCACTTCTTGACATTAGCATACAGATTAGTTGCACGTAGTTTAGAGCAAACTTGTGTAAGGTGGTCACGGTGTTGCTCTTTAGTCTTACTATAGATGAAAATATCATCAAAGTAGACAACAAAAAACTTACCCATGAAAGGTTGAAGAGTTTGTGTCATTACCCGCATAAAGGTACTCGGCGCGTTACTTAGCCCAAAAGGCATGATTAGCCATTCATAAAGACCATCATTTGTTTTGAAAGCGGTCTTCCACTCATCACCTGGGCGAATTTTAATATGATGGTATCCACTCTTCAGATTAATCTTCAAAAAAATTGTAGCACCAACCATCATATCTAGCATATCGTCAAGTCTAGGAATGGGAAAATGATACTTCACCGTGATCTTATTGATAGCGCGACTATCCACACACATTCTCCAAGAATCATCCTTTTTAGGCGTCAATGGGGCGGGGACAGCACACGGGCTTAAACTCTTATGAATGAATCCTTTATGAAGGAGGTCATCCACTTGCCTTTGGAGTTCAGCGTGCTCGGTAGGATTCATCCTATAATGAGGCAAATTTGGAAGGGATGTCTCGGGGATGAAATCTATGACATATTGAATGTCTTGTAGAGGAGGTAGATGATCAAGTAGGTCCTTTGGAAAGACATCTCGAAACTCTTGAAGGAACAACTGGACTTCAGCAGGGCTCTCTATTGTGGAGTTAGATGAAACCTCCATGACTACTAAAGCGAGCACAATTGAGTCACCAACAAGCGTACGCTCAAACTCCGTAGGACTAATTATATGCAATCCCTTTTGTTCCACACTCTTCTTCGTTTCTTGTGAGCAAACAGGCTTTAGGGACAGTGGGTTAAAGTGAATCTTTTTTCCATTAAACATGAAGGAGCAGGAATTGGATCGACCATAGATGGTTATATCTAGGTCTAATAACCAAGGTCGTCCCAAGATGATGTGTTCAACATCCATTGAAATGACGTCACACCATATATGATCCTTATACTCGAGGAACTGGATAGGGACTAAACAACGCTCCTTAACAGCTATAAAAGAGTTATCAACCCAAAAGACGTTGTATGGTTGAGGGTGAGGAACTGGCTTCAACCCTAGATGGGATACAGTAGCCATCGAAACTGCATTAATGCAGCTGCCACTATCCAAGATAACTTTACAGCCCTTGTTATTGATCTTGATGTAAGTGTGAAAGATAGCATGATGACGTCAATTATTAGCATCCCTAGGCTGGGTAAGAGTGCAACGGATGACATCGACTCTAAGCGTATGTGGGATAAGGGGACTAGCCTGAATACAACCTAAGAAGATATCTTCACTATCCTCCAAGTCATCAAACTCTTCTAACTTAGGTTCATAAACCTGGTCCTCTAATGGCTCGTCAACTATACCTCCACTCTCTTCCATAACTAGGGCTCGGCTAGGACACTTAGAAGAAATGTAACCAAAATCCTTATAGTTGAAGCATTGCAAATGGGAGGACGCCCTTGAAACCTCAGAACCTTTACCTTTACTATTTAATGCAGGGGTAGCATTAGAAGGAGGAGGCCCCAGATTAGACTTAGGGGATGGAGTGGATGCAGAAGAGGTTGTAGTGCAAGTGTCACTACGAGTTCTATACGGTGTCCTAGTCACTAACTCGTAAGGATAAGCTCACGCCTAAGATAATCTCTTAGGCCTTGCCTAAACCTACTCAAAGTCATGACCTCATCCTCAACGACCTGACATCTCATTCGAAACTCATCAAACTACGCGATGTATTCGGTCACAGGTAGATTGCCTTGCATAAGGGCGTTCCATTGATCTAGCAAGTTACCCCGGTAAGATTAAAGTAAATATTTTTTTTGAAGGCGACACTTCATTTCATCCCAACTCTCAATAAAGGGAGCATGATGCCTCTCCCGGAGGTCCTCAACACTTTCCCAAAAGAGTTGAGTAGTGTCAGTTAATTTCAAACTGGTAAATTGTACCCTCCGATCTTTCGGGACCCCATACCAGGCAAAGAAGCGATCCATCTCTCTAATCCATTGGTTAAATACACTAGAATCTAGACAACCATCAAATGTAGGGGCATCTAACTTAATGTTTTGAAAGAGGCGGTCCTTGTGGCAAGGGGGAGTTTGTGTCCCATGACGGTGATATTCCCTCTCTCGTCCACGAGCTTGATTTCTTTCCCTACAATCATATCTGGCGTGGTGTCGACCACCTTGTGGACGACGTTGATGTCTATTCATGAAAGCTTCAGAGTTTTCAGCTTTAGTCGAATATGGGGTTAGATAAAAAATGTTCAACCTAGCGGCTAGGGCTCTATTCTCCTCACGAGTAGCGGCTACCTCAGTTTGGACAGCCGTTAATTAATTTTGTAATTGTACTAACTGTCGGCTGAAGGCCTCAATTTGGGATGGATCCATGGCAAGGGTACTAGAACTAGAGGTAGTAACACGATCACTGTGCAAATGCATACAAAGTAACACTAACTAAGTGAAATGCACTATTGATATCAATAAACAACAGGTACCAACAGTAAAATAGTAATTTATTTTATTTAATTTTTATTTTTTTTAAGTTACTGAGAAAAAGAAGGGATTACGTAGGGTTGAACGTGGCAACCTAATAATAGTGATGCAAATAAAATAGAAAGCAAGGATACAAATAATTATTCGAAAGGTCTAATCATGTGGGGGTAATTGGAGAACAATGGTTGTGAACTCACAAATTCTGATTAAGTGGATTTTTAAGGCTACAATTATCAACAACAGCAACACAAGTAATGTAAATGATGCGATCTTAAAATGAAGTAGTGTAAACCAACAATAAATAAAGGTCAAGGACTCCATGTCGTTTAGTTGCTCGAACTGCTGACACGTGGGCTCTGGATATAATTGCGTCCTTTCCTTCCCTTCAGGTGGGTTTTTGTGAATATGAGTGACTATTGTTCTAGTTCTGCTGGTGGTGCATGTAGAAACTATCCCTTTGTTGTGGTGCTGGCGGTGGCAGGCGGCGGTGGAGACGACTGTGACATCTATCATGAGTGTGGAAGTGAAGGGGTGTACTACGTTTGGGTTGTGTGTAGGTGGAACGATTTGTCTGGTGATTGTGACTTATGATAGCCGTGGTGGCTGAGAAGAAATGGGTTGTGGGTTTGAATTGGATTAAGTAAGAGTGAGTTTTAACTAGGATTGGGAGTAATTTGGGCCACTAGTTTATGGCCTAAATGTCTTGATAAAAGGAATGGGCTCGCAGGTAATAATTATATGTAGGTATATGGATTATTATAGGGTTGGATTAACGTAAGGTGGGCTGATATTATATGGAGGCTGAATGTAAGTAGGGTTTGATTGTTAGGGATGAAATTTATGAAACAACACACTTTGCAGCAGCAACCACCTAAAACTCTAAAACTAAATTTTTTTTTTTGGGAAACTGTAGAAAAAAATTAAAAAATGAAATTCCGGGTGTGAACAATACTCCTGAATAGTAACGATTCCCCCCCAATCAACTAGAAAAAAAATTGGACAAGAAAACTGCTGCCTCACAACAAATTTTTTTGTTTGTGCTGTTCCACAAGTTTTTTGGAAGAGCATAGGAAGAAAATTTTGGATTGTAGATGAAAAATTACCCAAATTTTGGTTCTGATATCAAATTTGATGCAGCACCAATGAGAAAATTAATAGAGAGTGAGAAAATCAATGAACATGAAAAAGAAATCAAGGAAATGAATGATAGAAGAAGAAAACAGGGGAAGAAGAAGAAGAATGAGGAAGAGGGAAATTTTGCCACAAGCCACCAAATATCTTTATTCAATCATCAACTGAAAATAAATTACAATACAAAGTAATTTAAATATTAAAAACCTAAGCCCTAACTAGATTGGACTTGGGCCAATATAAACCTAATAAGAATCCAAAATAATAAAGTGAAAATTTCATAAGTGAGAAATTAAGTATAGTATATTTCAAAATTAAGAAAATAAGTTTCAAAATTCAAAAATCAGATTTTTATTTAAATTTATTTATGATTTAATTATTTTATTAATTTAATATATTTAGGTCACGGGTGTATACAATTTGGTCACAAATTAGTAATTTAATTACTAATTTATTATTTTTTGGTCATAAATCAAAAATTTTATGTCGCAAATTATTTTACGATCACAATTCAAAAATTTTGAAGGTCTCAATTTGTTTATCGGTCACAAATCAAAAAATTAATTAGTCACGAATTAATTTATAATCACAACTTATTTTTGGATCACAAATCAAAAAATTTATAGGTCACATATTATTTTTCGGTCACGAATAAAATTTTTTATAGGTCACAAATTATTCATTAGTCACAAAATCAAAAATTTAATTTGTCACAGATTAATTTTTAGTTACAAATTTATTAAATTATTGGTCATAATTTATTTTTCGGTCACAAATTAAAAATTTTCTAGGTCACGAATTATTTTTCGATCACAAATAATTTTTTTTATAGGTCACAGATTAATAATCAATCACAAAATCAAAATTTTTATTGGTCACAACTCATTTATTCATTGCAAATTATTAGATTAATTGGTCACAATTAATTTTTTGATCACAACTTAATCAATTATTGAGTCACAGTCACAGTTTTCAACCAATTTATTGGTCACAAACATAGTATAACACCACCTCACCACCACTACCACCACAATCTCACCCACCCTAACCTACTCTACCACCGCCACTACCACAGCCAGCAATTCACTACAACCAACGATGATAACACAGCTAGCAACTCACCACAACCTTTGTCGTCACTGCCAATGCAACCTAACCCAAACTCTACCATCTTGCAGCCCTACTCCCCTCCATGCAGTGCTACCACTACCATCATCAACACCAACAGCGCCTCCACTGCCATGACATCACAACTATCCAATCATCTCACGCCAACAAAAAAAAGGAAAAACACAATCCACTGGAACGACAAACACAACATAACCCAGACTCCACCATCCCGCAACCCCACTCCACTCCACACGAAGCCACCACAATCATCAACACCAACGACGCCTCCACCACCACGACGTTACCACCATCACTTGTGACGACCACCACTTCTAACAGCACCACCGCCATAACCGCCCTCTTCACCAACAACATCACCGTCGCGAAAAACAAACACCAAATAGCATCACCCATTCCACCAACACAGTGGCAGAAACCAACCACCACGACCCATGCCAAAACCACCACAAGTATTGCACCTCACCCGCTATCAACCACCTATTCTAACACCACACCACACCGCCAGATCCGATCATCATCACCACCACCAGCCACCCAAAACCACCATCACAGTAATCATCAGATCGCGTCACGCACACCATCCCACACATAAACCCCGGCTACAACTACCACCACCGTCGTCGACCACTGCACAACAGATCTAATAATGAAAATTCCTAAAATATCAACCACCAAATTCACCCATGTCATTCCACACACAAACCACCTGCCACAATCCACCGCCACCTACCAATCACAGCCAGATCCCACCTCAACCAGATCTGTAGAATTGACAATTTACGAAGATACGACGATCGGAGAGAAGAGTTGACTGCCGCTGTGCGTGAGAGAGAGGAAATTGAGAAAGAGAACAAGAGAGTCGAGTAGAAAGATACAGGGTATTGAGACTGAAATTATTATAGTTAGGGTTTGTTTAATTAATTTATTTTAAATACATTAATTAATTAAAAAAATTCTAATTTGTGAAACATTAAACATTACATCTTATTTAAGAAATGAGAATTTTTAATCTATTAGAATATATAATTTCCACAATAATAAAATCCACAAAAATGAAATAAGGTCCAACTAAAAATAAATAAAAACGACTGGATGTCCTCATCAAAATTGGCTAAAATAAATTATGGAAAATACCAAAAAAATCTGAAAATTTAAATTTAACGAGGTTGAATTGAAGGTTTTCGAAAATTCAGTGGGGGTGGCTGACCCCACTCGTCCCTTAGTGGGTCCGCCCAGCCTGTGCTATTACCTTTTTCCCATTTGATCCAATTCTTCTTCAATCCATTGAGCCATCTGTTCTACATCAAGATGCATCACATTTCATAAGCTCTACTGGTCACTTAAAATCTGATGAAGCTTAGGAACACTTGTATCATACACCAGAGAATGGTTCCAACCCCGATAACCCTACTTCTGATTTTAAGACTCTGAAATATGCCTCTGATACAACAGCTGGAATAGGTTCTTCGGCTAATCAACTAGAAACGTGATAATCATACAAGGGCTGATGTTTCTTCAACACCGCAGATTCTTCATTTAGTGAGTTTCTGCAGTCCATTTGCATGCTACAAATGATGTTTTCTCTTTAAAATATTTTTGCCATGCAATCTCGTCTTTTTTGACGTGGAGGACTTGAAATTTTTTGTTCTTATCTCTTCCACAAGAATAGGGGCGAACCCAGAGACTTCGGACTGTGGGGTCAAAAATGAAGGCTTCGCCCTTCGCAGCTGCGCCACTGCTGTTTGGGAAGAAATTGTTAGATATTTTTCATCATTTTACATGAATTTATTTTTTTGTTTTGCGAATGATTTGCCGCCCCGACTAGTGTTTGTCGTTGCGCAACGGGGATCGACCTAACTACTACTTCCAACATATGTGTTCTTCATTTCAAGGGACACACCTATTCAAACGGTTGCCTCAATTTCTATAAATTCTGGGCGAATTCTTGTTTGCAAAACACATTAAAAAATATTCTTCTCTCTTTCTCTTGGCATCATCAGTTCTTTTTCGAGTGTCTTCTTGGTTTGATCAAATAGTCACAATTTGAATCAAACGCCTCCATTATATCCTAAGAGAGATTTTTTATCATACCCCAGTTGTGACTTCGTTGGATAGGGAAGAAACATCTCTTAAAATATAACGTTTTTCGTGACTTAGAGTTCATTAAATTTTCAGATTTTCCTACATTTTTCTCATCAGAAATCGGTGGGGAGACAATGGAGTGGAGAGTGGATTATGGTCTTAGGTCTATCATTTATGGACTATGGATTAATGGATATGGATAATGGATTGGAGTCATTGGATCATATGGATATGGATGATGGATTGGAGTCATTGGGCTAGCCGGCTAGGAATTAATTGGAACCCCCAAATGTTCATGGATAACAGCTTTTTTTTAAAAAAAAAAAAATAAATCTGTGGGGTCATTTGACCCCACATGACCCCATGTGGGTCCACCCCTGCACAAGAACATTACGTATCAGTTGAACTGATGAAATTTAGCCCTTTTTATTTTCTTGTCTTTCCCTCATTCCGCCCTACTTTGGGTAGATTTGCAATGGGAATGAAGAAAGTTCTACAGAATAAAAAGGTGGTGCACTTCAGCAGTTAATTGAAGCTGCTGCATCCAATGATCAATCAATTTGGAATAAGGTATTATTACTTGTCAAATTTAAATAACTATCGTTTGCTATTGTTACTTTTTAGTGATGTCACCGTCTTAAAAGTGCTCAACTTTTTCCTGTTCAATCATTTAGCATCCAGTAATAGTTTGCAATGAGAAAAAAGACATCTTGAATTTATTAATAAGTTTTGATATATTGCAGTACTTCAATCAGATTTTGACCACTGTTCTTGAAGTTTTGGATGATTCTGATTCATCAATTCTGGAGTTGGCTCTACACTGATTGTTGAAATGCTGAATAATCAGGTCCATTGTCTATGTTTTTGTGGGTTTGGATCACTGATACTTGCATTTCTTCCCACAATTAGCCCTTTGTTCAATCTTTATTAGTTTTCTGTACTTTTTAACAGAAAGATGCTATAGAGGATTCTGTCGAGATTGTAATTGAAAAGAGCTGTTATACACGTACAGAAAATTTTATTACAGAATGGGTACAGAAATCTCACAGTTCCTGGGGCCCACAACATTTTTGGAATATTTTATATACCGTGGGGCTCACACACATGAGTTTATTCTGTGCAACTTCTGTAAACTTAAAATCTATACATAAGGATTTTTCCAATTGAAAAACTGCTCCATGTGACAAAGGACAGTTTCAAAAGTAAATTTTTTTTATCATTTAATGCTCTCCCAAGAGGAACTGATGGCTCAACTACCTTCATTTCTGCCGGCTCTTTTTGATGCTTTCAGACCCAAAGTGCAGATGTTCACTAAGTTAAAAGCTTTCGACAAGAAATTTCAACTGGAAATCAACTTAGGAGCAAGACCACACAGTTTTTTCACGAGATATAGCTTCAAATTTGATATGAATTTTCCCGGTTGGCAGACTCTTGTTTTCTGTCCAGTCAACGCCTATATCAAGCTCGGGAAAGCCTTTTTGCCGTAATTGGAGGGGCTGAATAGTACACAACTACGGCTGGTGACCATATATGTGCAAATAGGATATCATAGGTGAGGAACGGTATACCTACCGATGCTACCAAATAATCAGCATTCCTATCTATTATTCAGTGAAAATAAAGGCAATGATTGGACGGGCAGAAGTTGACATTTAAGACAAACAAAAGTAGGGATGGCAACTGGATCGGTATGGGATGGGTCGGCCATTCCCACCCCTATCCTGTCTAGTATTTTTGTTATCTTACTCCATATCTATACCTGGTTAAAGATTGACGAGGCAAGTCCCCTTCCCCATTTATTTTTTCTTTTTATTTTTTTATTTTTAGTTTTCTATGTCCTTAGTTAGTAAATAGTATTTATTTTTTACCAATTTGTTAAAAACAACTTATATTCTCCTTAAAGAGAATAATAAATTTATTATTTTTGTTTGATAAAAACTTAAATTCGAAATTAATATTAAACGGGGCGAGGACTATGTTTTCCGTACCCATTCTATACCCGCTTCAGGGCAATGACCATCTCCTCATACTCATCCCATGTACCCAGTTAGGCAGGTATAACTCTACCCCTTCGGGATGGGGCCCCACAGGCATCGGGTTGAACAAATTTTTTTGTCATCCCTAATCAAAAGGCATTTGAGGTCAGGAATGAGTCGTTTATGTAATGCCAGCCTAAAAGTTTGCAAAGTGTTAATTTTTTGGTCATTCAATTTTTTGCTATAATGAAATCATCTGTCACCCTCATTCTCCCATTTTCAAAATATTCTTGCAATTTTATTAAGCAATTTGTGAACTAATAGTATTATTGAGGACGATCTACTTCCCAATGACATGTCCTGCATTGTCCCAACTCGAATGGTGAAAGGCCGTGCCTTGCCTCGCCTCAAAATTTTCAAATCCATCCTGAATTATTTTATTTTTATAATTTTCAATTTAAATCATATTTTTATTTTTAAACATTAATTACTTAATTAGATGGGATGATAACCGCGCCTTGCATGCTTCTCGAAAATTTTCAATGGAGGGCCAGGATGGTGTTGGGAGTGGCGAAGCCAGTATCTAGTGAGGGGGCACGGTCGCTCTTGCTGGCTTTGCCAGAGTTTATAGTGGCCGCCAATAGGAAAGTGGGAGGAAGATGAAACAACGCAGTTGATGTTTTGGACCTTTATTTTGTTTAAGTTCTGGGCCTTTTTTGGGCCACTTGTTTTTAAATAAAGGAAAAATTTTATAAGTGAGAGATTAAATATGGTAGGTTTCAAAATTAAGAAAACGAGTTTCAAAATTCAAAAATCAGATTTTTATTAAAATTATTTATGAATTAATTATTTTATTAATTTAATATATTTAGGTCACAGTTATCTAATTATTTAGTCACGGATTAATTTTTAGTCACAGCTTATCAAATTATTGGTCGTAACGTATTTCTCGGTCACAGATCGAAAATTTTATAGGTCACAGAATATTTTTCAATCACGAATTCAAAAATTTTACAAGTCACAGATTATTCATCGGTCACATATCAGATTAATTTTTAGTCACGACTTATCAAATTATTGGTCGTAACTTATTTCTTTGTCACAGATCGAAAATTTTATAGGCCACAGAATATTTTTCGGTCACGAATCCAAAAATTTTACAGGTCACAGATTATTCATCGGTCATATATTGAAAACTTTATTGGTCACAATTCATTTACTCATTGCAAATTATTGAATTTATTGGTCATGATTAATTTTTCGATCACAATTTAATCAATTATGAGTCACAGTCACAATTTTCAGGTCACATATCCAATTGTGAGTCACAATCGAGAGTCACAAACACCCCCACAACACTTGTGACTACCATGTAGCCACTTCTTATAGTAGCGCCACCGCCACAGTTGTCGCCATAACTACCACCACCGCCACCTCCCGACGGCAACATCACCACCTCAAATTAACACATCATCGCACCATATCCACCACCACCTCAGTAGACTCGTCGCCGCCAACATATCACCACAACCATCACCGTTGTCTCACCAGATTGTGCAAAACCACCTCAACAGCAACCACCACACACGACGTCAATGCAAACCCACCACCACATCAACGCAAAATCACCATCACTATAACACACCACCACCGATCCACATCATCCACACGACCATTGTAATAACACCACCACCGATCCACCGCACACCAAAGTCAAAACCATCAATCGCGACACCACCAGATCACGGGTGCCTTGTGCACGACCACCACCATCACCTCCACTACCACCACAAAACCACCTCAAAAATCACATAAAACCGCCACAACCGCCATAAATTCATCAAAAAAAAAAAAGAAACAGTAGAAAGAAGATGGAATGGTGACTGCAGATCGAGGTGCAAACAGTGACAGAGGCGTGTCGAGTCTTTCTTCCCCTTTGGTGACTGCAGATTGACGATGTTGACCGGCGTCGACGGTGCTCCGGTGACGACACAGTAGAAAGAGGATGGTGAGAGAACGAGACGTCAAGGAGAGAGAGGGAATTGAGAGAGAGAAATGCAATTGAGATTGGGGCAGAGAGAGATAGGCGATAATTAGGTTTGAAATTATTAATTTAATTAATTTTTAATTATATTAAGTAATTAAAAAATTTTCTGATTTGTGAAATACTAAACATGGCATGTTATTTATGAAATGTGGATTTTTAATCTATTAGAATATGTAATTTCCACTTAAATAAAATCAGGCTCAAATCTCAATTATGAATTCTATTATTCGACATTTGAGTTGAAAAAAATAAAATAAAATAAATCAATACATCTGCAAACCCTTGTTGGCTGTTCTTCACTGCGAACCGAACACTACAGCCACCGTTGGCCTTCCCAGTTCCATGTGACTGCTGTTGCCGCCAGCCAAACCTGCTGGCCTCTCCAACTTTCCATCTCTTTTTTTGGCCCAACAAATTGGAAGAAAAGAAAGTGTCTCTTTTCCTGAGTTTTACAATATTGGTTAAATGCATTGGAATTGAAAATTGAAATGCTTGATTGATAATATTTTTTGTTCTTGAAACACAGGAAAACAAAATACTTAAATTCTTCGATTTTATGTGTGATTCAATTTCTGTCTTTCTTACATTCTCATCGACTGTGGTTAGTTACAGTAAATCCCGTCGCCTATTTATTTATTTTTCTTTTTGGTTTGTTAACTTATTAAATTATAATGACTGTGAGAGAAGAAAGTAGAAGAATAGTGTGTAGAACTTAGAAGAAAAGTCGACTAAGTGAAACTGTAGACTGTGGCCTGTTTGTGAGAAAAAAAATAGAAGAATAAGAATTAAGAAGAGGAAAGAGAGAATGCAGTTGAATAAGAAGGGAAAAGAGATAAAAAGACAAACATTAGAATAAATTTTAATCGAAAAATAAGAGATATATAATAAGGCAAATATTAATTAACGATATCGCTATTACGATCGTTGATTATCGACGATCAATGGTCAACGGTTAACTATCAACGATTCGTCGTAATTGAACTCTAATCTTGAATTTGCCATTGGTGATTCTCCCACCGTTGGTATCCCTAGACCTAATACTGCTTTTGAAATACATTGTTGGTTAACATTTTCAAACTCAACTCATGCACTAACCTGGACGAAAGGGTGGGTCATTGTGGTCGTGGTTTAACAGCTAACTTGGTGGTTGAATCTTCAGTTCTTAACAAATATAATAAAATAGTAATATTATTTATAATTTCACTGAATTAATCCTACATTATTTTTAAACTTTTACTCCAACTCTAAGAGAGATATTTTCAAGATTAACCCAAAGAAATCATGTTATACAACATGCTTTTTCCCTTATAAAATTAGATATCGGTTTTAATGGAAGACTTGGAAAGAGATCGAAATATTTTAATCCCCACATTAGAATTTTTCAAAAGCGAAAAAAAAAAAAAAAAAAAAAAAGTAAAATTGAAACAATTGTTCAAATTCTAAATAAAATTTAAAAATTCTCAATCAAAAATTACGTGCTTAGTTATGAGATTGAGTCAAAGATATTTTGTGTAAATTCGACATATTTTTCATTTTTTTATTAGATCAATGGCAAACCGTAAGCGTAAACTTGAATTACACTGGACATAATAGTGGGCCCGATTGCACGCTTGTTGGTTTAACAGTCCAACATAGCCAACCAGCAGGCCGCCTCCTTCCCATGTTTACTAAACTAGAATCAATCATTTTTGTCTGCATGTCTTCTATTGGTTATTATATGCAAAGTGGAAATTACACCTTATACTGATTTCAAAGATCATTGTGCAAAAATCAAGTATGAAGTTTACAAGTGATTTCAATTTCAATCCACATTTTTTCCTATCCATTATCTCTCCCTTTCCCTTATCTCTGTATAACCCCACCCCCCACACTCTCCGATGGCATTTCTATATACCCACCTCATACTCTCTGACGCCGTGAGTAGAGACGGCTTAGGTAGCGCGCTGATGTGCGGTGCTCTACAATGACGAACAGATCGGCGCTCTGAGCGCTGCTAAATGATGATTTGAGGGCGTCAACGAGCTGTTCGTCGCTACAGGTGGCGCTCGTGCTTTCAAGACTGTTATGAAGTGGTATAATTGTTCAAAACCAACAATAAAAAAAATAAAAAAAAAATTAGGCCATGCGGTTGCATAGCCTAAAGCCATGCGACCGCATGGAACCCTACCGAGACCATATGGTCTCGGTAGGATTGTACCATGCGACCGCATGGGTTTGTACCATGCGGTCGCATGGTACAGAAAAAACGATCGTTGGGTCATTTTTTGTTGGTTTTTTGGTGGCTTTTCATCCATAAGGTGCACCACTTCGTAAAGTTATACTACTTGGCTATAAATAGGTGATCTTGGGTCATTGAAAAATGTTGAAAAAACACTTATTATATTGATCCTTCTTGAGATCAAATCCAAAAGATAAAATACCCTCTCATATTCATCTTTTCTTTGTGTTCTTAAGTTTTAGAGATTCAAACAAGTGTTTAGTGTTTGAATCTCTATAAGGCTTGATTAATCCTTCAAACCTTTTGCCGGATCACCCTTTAAACACCAAAATAGTGGGGGCAAAATTCGTTTGAGGACAACAATCAAAGATTGTGTTTGAGCCTTCAAAGTTCTTCATATATCCTTTGCCATTTGTTCATCTCCTATACTTCTTTCAATAATTTTTCTATTTGTAATTCGTTCTCATCTTTGATGGAGTAACATTATTTCCAACAATCTCAAACGAAGTTTTCTTGTGTGTGATGGAAAACGAAACTACAATGGCGACCATCAAATTGATGAATCAAGATTTGGTTTGATTGGATCGGTTCGATGGCACAAATTTCACAAGATGGCAAGACAAGCTGAAGTTTCTTCTCACCGCATTGAAGATCTTCTATATCTTAGACCCAGAATTGACGCCATTACCGGAACCCGCCAATGGAGAAACCGAAGCAGATAGAGCAGAAAGGTAAAAACGACAAGAAGATGAACTCATATGTCGGGGTCACATACTCAATGCTCTTTCAGATCGTTTATATGATTTGTACACCAACACTTCTTCGGCAAAGGAGATATGGAATGCTTTAGAAAGCAAATACAAAGCAGAGGAAGAAGGTACAAAGAAATTTATAATTTCAAAATATTTTGATTTTAAGTTTTTGGAAAATATTCCCCTACTTCCCCAAATACATGAGTTGCAAGTCCTTGTCAACAAACTAAAGGCGGTAAAGATTGAAATCCCGGAGACCTTTCAAGTGGGGGCTATAATAGCAAAACTCCCGAGAACTTGGAAAGGATACCGGAAGAAAATTATGCATAGTTTCGAGGATTACTCTTTGGAACAATTGCAAAAGCACCTAAGGATTGAAGAAGAATCCAGGTTACGCGATAGAAGTGAAAACTCTTCGGAAGGAACTTCTAAAGCGAATGCTATAGAGAAATCTGAACCACCTGGAAAAACCAACAAAAGGAAGCCTTCAAGAAACTTTAACAAGTTCAAGAAGAAGAACAAAGGAGGTTGCTTTGTGTGTGGAAAGTCTGGTCACTATGCAAAAGACTGTAGACACCGGAAAAGAAACAACTCCGAAGGTAAAATCAACTCCATTCAAGAAGAAAAGATTGTGGCCACCGTGAGCGAGATAAATGCAATTAAGGGAAAGGTTCCCGGGTGGTGGTATGATACTTGTGCTACGGTGCATGTATCATATGATAAATCTTTATTCAAGACCTATCATGAAATGGATGGAGACCAAGAGATTCAAATGGGCAACGAAGTTCGATCCAAAGTCATTGGTAAAGGAAATGTAGATTTAATCTTCACTTCCGGGAAAAACGTTACCCTCACTAATGTATTACATGTTCCGGATATGAATCGGAACTTAGTTAGTGGAAATCTCTTAGGAAAATCGGGTATCAAAAGTGTGTATGAATC
>NC_036240.1:3809946-3812047 GCF_002742605.1 Olea europaea var. sylvestris
CCTACCGAGACCATATGGTCTCGGTAGGATTGTACCATGCGATCGCATGGGTTTGTACCATGCGGTCGCATGGTACAGAAAAAACGACCGTTGGGTCGTTTTTTG
Organism: Olea europaea var. sylvestris; assembly: GCF_002742605.1. Classification (NCBI taxonomy): domain Eukaryota; kingdom Viridiplantae; phylum Streptophyta; class Magnoliopsida; order Lamiales; family Oleaceae; genus Olea; species Olea europaea. The sequence continues at coordinate 3,810,052 of NC_036240.1, forward strand.
TTGATTTTTTGGTGGCTTTTCATCCATAAGGTGCACCACTTCGTAAAGCTATACTATTTGGCTATAAATAGGTGATCTTGGGTCATTGAAAAATGTTGAAAAAACACTTATTATATTGATCCTTCTTGAGATCAAATCCAAAAGATAAAATACCCTCTCATATTCATCTTTTCTTTGTGTTCTTAAGTTTTAGAGATTCAAACAAGTGTTTAGTGTTTGAATCTCTATAAGGCTTGATTAATCCTTCAAACCTTTTACCGAATCACCCTTTAAACACCAAAATAGTGGGGGCAAAATTCGTTTGAGGACAACAATCAAAGATTGTGTTTGAGCCTTCAAAGTTCTTCATATATCCTTTGCCATTTGTTCATCTCCTATACTTCTTTCGATAATTTTTCTATTTGTAATTCGTTCTCATCTTTGGTGGAGTAACATTATTTCCAACAAAGACAAATGTCGAACCACTTGATTTGTTTGGAGAAATGTATGTTCTTTGCAGCGCCAAATAAACTACTTGAAGAGGGTCAACAGAGAGTTCTAGTTAGGTGGGCACCTTTGGATAGTGGTTTCTATAAACTGAATATTTATGTGGCGAAAGGCAGGGGAGAAGATAGTTTCCGTGTGCGGTTTGTCGGTAGTTTTTTGTGGGTGGTTTTCTGATTCGATGTAGTGTTAGTGATTATGGCGTTGGTGGTAGAGTGATGGTCGTGGTGCAGATGGCGGTTGTGGTGCTTGGTTTGGTTTGGTTTGGGTTGGGTTATCGTTGTAACATTGATGCAATGATTTGTGACCTATGCAAATTAACATGTGACATGTGAACTGCTAATATGTCACATGTTTTGGTACACTTATTACATGTCACATGTCACATATCAAATAGAATTAATCATAGATCATTAATTTATGTTCATACATTAAAGGTCACCATTCGCATGTTATATTGTATAGGTCACTGTTATAGTTATCATGTCAATATTAATTGTCACAAGTTATAGTTCACATGTCAATATTAATTGATTACGTGTTATAGTTTATAGTTAATATTAATTAGTCACATGTTATAGTTCATAAGTCAAAGGCACCATTCACAAATCACTGATTATATTGTGTATGTCACAGATGTTCATAGGTCACTTGTTATAGTTGATGGGTCAATATTAATTGTCATAAGTAACCGTTCATAAGTAATATATCAATATCTACATGTCGCATATCTAAGAAAAGTGGTTACAGGTCATTGGAACAATATTAAAGGCAACAAATCAATGTAAAGTCAAGAGAATTGATCACATGCCGTTGATTTCTCCGAATTTGTCACAAATTCAATTAACTAGTCTTCGACAATAAAAATTGAAGTTATTTGATCCAGTAAGTACTCTTTATATTACATTACTGTCTGTTTTCAATTCCACTTTAAAAAAATAGATTCAAATTACACCAACGCTACTCAGTCGTTGATGTTCTTCAATGATTGCTATGTTTCTTCCTTTCTCTCTTTAATATTTGAGCTAACTATGATTAGTTATCGATGAACGATGATCAATTTGTCGCTAAAAAAGTTGCTCAGTCATCGACGATATTTGTAAATTCTATCTTTTGCCCAACGAAGTTATTTAAATGTCGATGATTATGAGAGTGGATGCTGGCGAGTGAATGTTGATGACAGGTTGATGCTGACGACTGTAAGAGGAGATTGCTGCGGACGGATGCCATGACTGTGGTCACATTGGAGAGAGATAGGTACTATTATATATATATATAATTTATAATTTAATTAACAGAATTTAACTATCATCTGACTTTTGTGAAACTTAAAATCTAAAAATTGAATTGGCCCATAGTTAATACCTGAGTTGTGAATCTCTCTCTCTCTTTCTCTCTCTCTCACACACACACACACACATAATGGTCACTGAAGTTACAAATTAGTTGAAATGGTCATTGGACTTGTCTAAAAATTACAAAATGGTCATTGAAGTTACAAACTTGCAGAAAT
>NC_036240.1:3812810-3814148 GCF_002742605.1 Olea europaea var. sylvestris
ACTAATAATTTTTTTATTTTTAACTCTTGATCAATGACAAAGTTTCAACCTTTTTATTTTCTTAAACCCTTTAAGCTTAGCCAGGCATGCACACTGCTATGAAAAACGTAAAGCGTAATCACGTGACAAAGTAAACTTCAAGCTTTACAAATATAAACGGACCAAGACATAAAAAAATATTTTTAATTTTTAGTATTATTCTAGAAATATTAAATAAATAGAGTAATGCATACCAAACCTCTAAAACCATAATTAATAATAATATATTTTCAAATTTTCAACTAGACAATTCATACTCAATAGATTTACAGAAATTTCAAATATACTTTCAAAAATTTGAACATAAAGGGTTTCAAAATCATATATACGTGAATAAACAATTTCTACAAATAGATAATTAAGATAGTATCATAATTTAAATATTATCCAACTCTTTATAGAACTCCAATTCAATTATGTTATTCTTCATCTTTCTCGTTTTCCATGTCATCTAATACAAAATAATTTTTCTTCAGGTCCCTTATTTCAACTCGAGCATTTCTTGTACATCTTCTAGGTTGTAAGATATTATTCTCTACCCCTTCTTTCTCATCATCATTAGAATCCTCTACAACATAAATTGTTATTCAATATTTACTTCGATTGTCCGAGAATAACCAAATATTTCCACCCACGAAAAAGGAACAAGAAGAAAAAAAGAAACACAAAGAATAAATTAGAAACAAAAGTACACGGATGATAGAGTTATGAATTGATTTTATTCACTTTTACTTCAATTTCTCATGTTAAGGAGTTGCTTCACATTGGAGTTACGGTAGAGAGAGTTCTATTATTAAAATAATTAGAAGTTAAAGAGTCTTAACTCTTTAAGTGTAACTTTAGCAAAATCTAAATTTAAATTTAAATTGATCAAATATATTTTTATCGACACATTTTATATGACACACAATTTACTAGTCTCTTATCATCCATAAAAAAGTTAACTCACATTTTATTAGCATTTAAAAATCCTAAAAAACAAAACATAGGACTTGAGGTTCAAATTTAAACTAAAAAAGGTATTAAATAATTGAAAAAAATAACGTAGAAGGACATTAGGCAGAAGAAAATTCAATCGCCTCGTCGCACGCCTAAGCTCTAAACGTGATGTTTTGAAAAAACTCGTGTATAAGTGTTAGCCCCTTAAAGGTTGACACGCACAATAGCATGGGCACGCCTTGCCCTGATGCTGGAATTTTGTGGACAAGTGTGTTGATAGTGCATATTTTGGATTTCGGGAGCAAGGGAAATGTGTGTTTTAGCTTGTGGGCGTATTGCTTTAGTTTGGCCGGTGTCAAA
>NC_036240.1:3821011-3824984 GCF_002742605.1 Olea europaea var. sylvestris
GCAATTCTTTCTTTGATTCGAATAGTTGCTCGACATATACATCTTCATCATCGGGAACTACACGCGAACAATTAGAGGACCGTATACTCGGTCCGGCCTGCGAGCTCCCACCCGACTCATGTCTCCTACGAGATAAAGCAATCAAATCTTCGTTTGTAAATGCATTTTCATTCTCGTTGTCTTCAACTATCGATGGAATTCTGTGTGTAACAGTGTGACCATGGTGAGTAGCAGTGGTCTCGGGAATAACCACATCATCTTCACGAACAATCTGAATTGTATCCCAAACATTATTTACATTACGATTCTCTTCATTTGAAACTTCGTGTTCCCCCTCGTGGACATTCTTCCCCAATAAAGTTACGCAAATAGGAGTCGACTTCCGGCCTTAATTCAATTTAATTAGATGTTTCATTTCCACTTCAGAAGTAACTTTCATTGGTGGAATTGAAATGGTTGAATGCTTATGAAACAAAAATCCCAATTCCATATCGTACTGAGAGGGATCGACGTTAAGCATGTTTTGTATATCACTGTACATTTCTGCGAACGATGTACTCCTTGTTATAAAAATCGCTTTAACCCCATCTCCTTCACTCGTCCATTTCCATTCCCACTGAGCATTTTCATTCATTTGAAATTCACCAAAGTAACAAATTGGGACACATGCTGATGCCATATCTGCCACAAATTAAAAATAAGGAATTAATATATAATTTTTAAATTGTTCATTTCATATTTAATTTAATTTAAGTATTAAATATTTCATTAATTATTTTAATTGCTTCAAAAATATATATTTCAATTACTATTTAAATATTCATTAATATTTATTTCAATAAACATATTAGAACAAATAAATTCTAAAATCTGAAGGAAAAAAAAAAAAAAAAGGGTTGGGCCGGCTGTTTCCATCTGGCCCCGACAACTGGGCCGGCTGGAAACATTTGGCCCAGCTTTTTTCGTCCTTTTCATCTGAAATTTACGCTCTAATTTTTTATTTTTTTCCCTTTTTCACGAAATAATGTTTAAATACTTATTTTACAGACACCTATAAATTTTTCCTGTAAAATATATGCATACACAGATGAATTTTTTTTGTTGTTTTTGCTATAAAAAAAATTATAAATCTGTGTTTAAATACTGTAAAATTCATCTGCCTTTCTCAAAATAATTATTTACAGATTCAAACAGTAAACTTAACTAAAACAAAATTCAAAATACGTATTTACACTTACCAATTTCCAGTGCCGACTGTGAGTATTGTTTCTTTCTTGAACCTTTGATAATTTTCGGAGATTTCAATATTTTAGCAGATGGAAGGAAAAAATTCTTTTTTACTGTATTGGAGAAACTGATAAACCAAAACTGATTTTGAAATTTACGTATGGAAATAACAGAATTTATTTAAACTATTAAGGGTATTATTGTCTTTTAAACAATTGATATACTTTTGTAATTCTTAAACATGAATAAGGGTAGAATTGTCTTTTTAATGATAACAGGCCAATGTGGTGAATACAAAAAAAAAAAAATGGTCAAAATGAAAATTTGGTTGTTTGACCAATCTATTTTCAAAAGTACCCCAGGGAGATGGGGGCTCCTGTTATAAATATCTATCTTTCTCGCCCCTGTTTGCAATTAAGTAATTGGGGTCATGCTGCAATTTTTGAAAGGTGGGTCTTTTCAGTAATATGGAAATTAGAAAGGCTTAGTTTCGTAATTTTAACGAAGATCAAATAGCAGTTTTTTAAAAGGGGTTAAATTTGAGTTTTGATATTGGATTTAAAAGCCTTGACCCTAGTATTTCAATTTTGACCATAATTAAATCTTTATTTAAAATTGACCCGTTTAAAATTGTATCAAAATTATTAATTAAATAATAATAATAAAATTATTTAATCGATGACTTTTATATTTTTGTCAAAATGTTTATATATATTCAAATGTTGCTATTTTTGTGCGCTTAAATTTAATTTTTCGTATATTTTGAAATTTTGTTGCCAATTTCATCTCTCAATCACATATGAATTTTGCCTTTTATCGATTAATGATTATGATTTGTTACATAATTATTGTTCTGTGATTGAATTTTTCGTCGGCATTGAGATGATTTTTATTTTTCCACTGAGAGATAAATATTTTGAAATAAAAATGGGGGGTAGTTGTCAAAGTGGCACGCTAATTATTATTTATTCGGTTTTCTCTATAATAAAAATTATATGTATTTTACGCAACAATTTTAATTTATTGCATAAATATTTTGCCCAAATGTGTTATTATATGTGATACTTTTGAAAAATGGAATAAAGCAGTTAACGAGTTTATCTTGATCTCGAAATCTCCTTCTCTCCAAAGGTGTTAGAATTTCGAAAACCAATGTAATTTTGTTAACTAACTACATGATGTGTTTTAAGAGTACCTTATAACATGTTATATTGTCAGCCCAAAGGTGACTTTATGATGATACATCTAGGCTCTTACCATAATAAGATTCGTATGCTTTTGATTTTAATTACGGATTATCTAATTAATAGCTCATATTAATTAGTTAGGTATTTTATCATCCATTTGACTGTATGCATTAGTTTGGATAGTACTATATGTTTCCACAATTTTAAATGCCTCATCTCTTTCGAGCTAATTATCTGCTATTGAAATCTTAACTGAAAATTATTATGTGAGATGAAAACGAGATGTAAAGATATCACTTGGCCTTTTAAGCGTGGATTTGCGATGGATAAAAACTTGAGAAACCCACATATAAGAGCACCGTTGAATATGCAGTCGAGTATAAAAAGTGGAAAAAGGCCAATAAGCTTTGTTTGAAAAATTATTAAGTGATGCATATTTGATTCCATTATGGGTGCTATCCCAGACAATGAAAATGTCAAAAGATTTATTGATGCCATAAAAAAAATTATTATTGAGTCTAATAAAGCCGAAACTAGGGATATGATGGATAAATTGATGAATATGAGATATAATAGTACAAGTGGTGTTAGAGAGCACGTTATGAAAATGATAAATATATCATTTAAGCTAAAGGATCTTAAAATTTCCTTGGCCTTAGTTTGTTTTGAGTTTTCCTTTGTAGATGTGCCTTTGAATTCTTGATAGTTAGACTTTGAAGTTAGTATTTATATTGCGAATACCTTGCAAGGATTCACAAGCAAACGGAGGCCAAGTGAGAATGAAGTGAGTTGTACGTTGGAAATTGAGTTAAAGTGAACGTTGAATTCATAGGAGTAGTGAAGTTATCTTTGGAATCCAATTTTCTCTTGTTTTAGAAAATACAGTCTATGTACTACAAGTGAGACGGAATTTGATTTCTATATCAAAACTTGATGTCTGTGGTTTTACCTTTAACTTTGGTAATGGAATGGTTGAGTTATTCTCATTTGATTGGAAATGGACTTTTATATGGTGGATTATACAAATTGTCTTTGGCTCCTTTTGGTGAAGTCACACGTGCTACCAATGTATCAAAGAAAATGGCTTTAATCCATGAATCGCCATCTATGTTGTGGCATAAGCGATTAGGTCAAATTTCAAGGGATAGAATGAAAATATTGGTAAAAGTTGAGATACTTCCCTCTCTAGACTTCTCTGATTTTCACTTATGTGGATTGTGTAAGAGGAAAGCTAACTAAAGTCTACAAAGAAAGGTTCCACTAGGAGCGATGGTATTTTGGACTTGATACATACTGATATTAATGTACCTTTGCCTTCCACCATATGTGGGAACAAATACTTCAAAACTTTTATTGATGATTTCTCACGATATGGATATGTCTACCCGATTAATGATAAATCTCATGCACTTAAGAAATTTAAGATTTTCAAAATGGAAGTAGAGAAATAATATGGAAAAAGTATTAAAGTTGTACGATATGACCGCGATTAGGATATTTCGTAGGTGAAGTGAAAGAATCAAGTCTGATGCCCAAGCCGCTTTAGTAAGGACGAATCC
>NC_036240.1:3831490-3834112 GCF_002742605.1 Olea europaea var. sylvestris
AAAAATTACAAATTACAAATTAAGATATGCTCCTTAATCTTTTACATGATATAGTTACGAGTCATTAACCTTTAAAATTAAAATTTTAGGTCTCTATCACATTGGTGAATCATCGTCCCTAACGTATCAAAATTATCAATATAGACCTACGAAAAACTTTACATGAATCACAAATCAAATGATAAAATTGTCAAAACACTTGGTCCTATTGACACTCATTATCTAAAAATTTATTTTTTTCTCAAACTTATATTCAACCACATGTTCTCTCAATAAAATATTTTACGAGTAAAATTTTTTTCCTTGCTTTTTATCCTTATATTCTTAAGAAATTACTATTACAAAACTCACTTTTAACCAAAATTTGGAGTACAAACATAAGCTTAACATATTTTTCCTACTCATTGAAAGTTGCATGTTATTTTAACGTCTGAATTGACAAAATCTATTGTATAAGAACCCAAAATCAAAGATTCAGAGAATTGAGGATTCAAAATTCAATTTTAAAAGTGAAGCTGCAAATCTCATCACATGAAACATTGAGGGGCCTAAACCTAATTTACTCAAAATTAAATCAAAAGATATGTATAATTCCTGTTTGATGCCCAAAATTTCATGAAAATGAATTTTATATACGATTAAAAAGTAAAAAAAGTTTTTCAATTTACGAATATTTTATTATGAGAATGAGTAATTAAAATAAATTTGAGAAAAATTTAATTTTGAAAAAAATGAGAATCAAGCTGGAGGGTGCAGTGGTATGGGCAAAATTATTGAAAATTATTGTGTGGGGGTGGGGTAAGCGTAGGGGAAAATTTGTGCCCGTACATACCGCCACTAGCTAATTTCGTCAATTTTCCTCTTCGTATTATTCCCCTGCCAGTAGAGAGAGAAACCTTATCTTCCCTGCAAAAGACATTTAACACAACCGACAACGAGAGAGAGTGAAGGTATAATACCTACTTTGCACAGGCAATTACGAACCCTCCTACAAAATTACCCCACTTGGAGCAGTATAATCATTCAAAGGTATTGAAAAAAGTAGCTGTCTAGCTGAAGAAAATACAGAATTGTATCAGTATGCGTACTTGTTTTTGTTATTACTACAGAGAGTCAATGAACTACGAAAAATGATTGATGTCCAGTTTTCGATTAAAGTTTCAACTGTTTACTTTTGGAACAATTGAATCGAAGTTCTGAAAGAGAAATGAATCACCGTGTGCCAGATTTCGAGAGGGAGGAGGACTATTCAATTCCAACTTCTTCAGGGTTATCCGGACCTAGAAAGTCTGCACTGTAAGCTTTTGAAATCTGTAATTTTGTTTAAAGTTTTTGCTTATGAGTTTTGGATTGAGAGAATTTAGAATTTTTGTTTTGTTTTGTAGAGGTGAAGAGGAGATTATGGAGTTGCTGTGGCAAAACGGTCCAGTTGTTGTGCAGAGTCAGAACCAACGATCTACGAGGAAAGCTCAATTCGGCGGCGGCAGTGGCGGTGAGGCTTTGATTCCGACGGAGGTTAGGGAAATCCGATCGAGTGGCGAGGAGCAAACGGCGGCGGCGAAAAATTTGTTTATACAGGAGGATGAGATGACATCGTGGCTTCAGTACCCACTCGATGACTCCTCCTTTGATCGGGATTTGTATGCGGATCTTCTCTATTCCACTCCTCCACCACCTCCTCCAGCTCCTGTTACCAAAGTTGCTCCACCACGGGCGGCGGCGGAGATCCGCCCTCCTCCTATGCCTACTCGGCCGCCTATACCAACACCGCCTCGAAAGCTGCGAGCCTCCTCTGCCTTACAGAATTTCGTGCATTTGTCGAGGATGTCGAGGGCGAGGAATGAGACAATTTCAGGCCCATCAAGTTCAAGCAAGGCAGCTGTCAGGGAATCGACGGTGGTGGAGTCGAATGAGACGCCGATGGTTGGATCGAAGTACAGAGTTTCCCAAGCGGCGGCGAAAAGTACAGCGCAGGACTTCGGCCGGAACATATTGAGGGGTACGGCGACCGCCTGTACTACAGCGGCTAGAGAATCGGAGACAGGCACCTGTGATCTCACACTGATATCATCACCTGGTGGCTCCGGTGCCAGTGTCAGCGCCAGCCCCGAGCCACCTCCGCCGCATCAGAATCCACCGCCGGCGGAGGACCAGAAGCGGAAAGGCAGAGAAGCCGAGGAAAACGATTATCGGAATGAGGTAATTATTTCTTTTAACGAATTATGTGCATTTTAATTTATGTTTTATCACGTGATATTATCTTATTTAAAAATTAAATTTCAAATAATTTTTTTATCCAATTATGACTTGACAACAATGCAAGACCAAAGTATCAAATATTTAGCCTGTGAAATATTTCGTATGGTGGTCTCGTCTAACGTGCACCGCTTAGCGTACGTACCCGCCATCTTCTTTGTATCTGTGCATTTTATTACTCAGCATCATTGTCTTTTCATCATACAAGTGGCAGCCATTCGTCGAGTTCAGCGGACGTACACTGGGATTCTGCCACGTGGATGAGCAACATTCCAAAATTACACAGAGGTTCATGCGGTGATTATTGGCACGTAGTTATAACGACGATGAATTTCAGATAAATATAAGAATATTTGAGCCTAGTTT
>NC_036240.1:3834719-3841785 GCF_002742605.1 Olea europaea var. sylvestris
CAGAGGTTCATGCGGTGATTATTGGCACGTAGTTATAACGACGATGAATTTCAGATAAATATAAGAATATTTGAGCCTAGTTTCGCTACGCTTTTAAGAAATAGGTGTAGGAATTGAAAGAAATAAAAAATTCATTAAATCCTTTCACTTATTTTCATAAATGCTCTATGTTGAAATCAAAGAGAAGATTAAAGCGAAAGCGTATCTTGATCCATAATTGTTAGTTTTCTGAACAGATTTCGATCTTCCAATTATTACGTGATTTCCTTGAATTTTCTCCTCTGTTGATGGAGATACAGAGAATTTTGAATTCACGTACAATTGGGGATCATGTCCCCATAATAAATAACTACAAGTTGACAGTTATTAATTTTGTGTTATTTCAAATTTGTTTCTCATCAATTTAAAATAACATATTACAGTCTCTACACTTTATTCCCATAACATTTAATACACATTAATTCAAAATTAAACTTACTGGATCACTTTATAGACTAATCTTTAAAATAGCATCACACATTTTAATATATACACATGTGTGGCTCCATCTGTTGGAATTCTTCCAACAATGGATCCCACCAAGAAGTACCTAGTAAAAAATTAGATAAAAATTGCGAGTTCTAGTACGCATGCCTAAATTGAGTTTATTCAGTTTTATAAACAAACATAAGCTTTGCCACACATGCACCGAGGGCGAGCAGGCAAAGTACTTTGCACTATATCAGTATACATCATGGGAAATATCAGATAAAAATTGAGAGATCCATGAAATGTACAAGTAAAAATAGAGTTTGTTCAGCTTATAATCAATTACAAGCTTTGTCAAACATGTACCGAGGGTGAGATAGCGAAGTACTCTGCACTATATCAGTGTATGCTATTAGTCTAATTACGCTTTTCACATGCAAATTACGAATCATAGTTATCAGTCTGTGCTCGATCATGGTTAAGTTTTGAGTCACTTGCTCCCTTGGTGATCGCATGATAAAATCATAAAAGAATCTTTTAATATATATTTTGAAAATCTTTTCAAGACAAAATAGGAGTTTTATATTTCTTCATTTCTTTTTATTATAATATTAATGTACTTACTCTTTTTATTTTGTATGTCAAGTTTTTCTTCGTTGAAGACGGGTGTTTGGTAAGTTAATTTCTACTCGGAGAAGTTGTTTTAATTAGAAGATGAAATAAATAGTTTGTTGGCTTTCGATAGTCAAATTCATTTTTACATGTTTTGTTTTCCAATTTTATGCTATATGGACTTTCCATAAAGTTAATTTTGTTCTTGTTTTGGCGGTGTATTTTATGATACTTTCTATAAGTGTGTGTTTGATTACATTTATTTTCCATGAAAAATATCAGTTTTCCATCCAAATTCCTATTTGAAGTGTTTGATTGCTATTTTTTTCCATGGAAAACATTTTCCAACTTTTGAAAATATGCCTAATTTTCCTTGTTTTTAAGGAAAATATTTTCCTTGGGTAAAGGTGGTTTTTATTTTCCACAAAAGATGGAAAATATTTTCTTTTCTATGTGATATTTTCCATGTCAATCAAACACACTCTAACAGTTGATTAAGATAAGAGGAAGATGACACGAAACGGTGAGATTTGTGCACGTGTCTTGTGGGAAAGTTAAGTCATTGTGTAAAGCTCGGTAGGGTGATTCTGCTGGGAGAAGCTTGTAAAAACCATTTAAGCAATTTCGATGGAATATTTAATTAATGTTGATGAAAGGAGCGAAGGCTCGAATTCGTTATCTGCTATCTATCCATATTAAAATCTAGTCAAAAAGTAGTGTTATTTCATATGATGCTGATGCACGTTTCCAGTAAGTATAGACTGATCTTGATTTTTCTTCTTTTTGGGGCCCTATGGTCTACATAGCAGGGGACAATCTCTCCTTTCTCGAACCAACTCCCCACGAGACTTGAACCTGCAACCACTTGCAGGTGTGTTGATACCTTATCCGCTAGGTCATTCCTTGGTCTTAGTAGACTGATCTTGATGCTAGAATGAAGGGTTGTTTTTTGCATCATCTAGCTCAATCTTTGATTTCTTGCGATTTGCACACTGTTCTCTGGCTAATCTGGGGCCCAAAGAAGGCCTTTTTACTATTAGTGTTATGCGTACTAAATGCTACAATGTGATAGCATAATTCCGCAAAAAGAGAATGGTTGCTTGTGGTCTACTACCTAAATTAACACCGAGTAGATAACATTTAATTTTTATGGGCTGATCATGTAATTTTTGCCTGTCTATTGCTTTAGGATATTGAGTTTGAATCTGCTGAAGCCAAGATGCACGCCCGTAGTTCAACGTCAACAAAGAGATCTCGTGCTGCGGAAGTTCATAATCAATCAGAGAGGGTACGTACTTCTTTTTAAGAGATTATCAATTAACAGGAATAATATAGGATGAATCCCCCAGATGGTTAGAAATATAGATGGTATGAATAAATTTTTGATTTGCAAGCAGAATTACAAAATAACAAACATTCAAAGTGGTTCTGGCTAATATCTTAGTGCTTTATTTGCTTTCTTGCATGATTATTTTATTTAGTTATTTGACTGCTGGAACTCTTGCAGAGGCGTCGGGACAGGATCAACGAAAAGATGAGGGCTTTGCAAGAACTCATACCCCGGTGCAACAAGGTTTTAGCGCGTTTAATATCAGCACTGTGGTTTTGTTTTCTGGAATGACTGCTCTAGATACTGGGCGTGAAATTCTTGTTCTGGTTTATGAATTGCAGTCTGACAAAGCTTCAATGTTGGATGAGGCAATTGAGTACTTGAAATCACTACAACTGCAAGTACAGGTAGATTCTCCTGTATTCCATTTCTCCGATATGGCGTTGAATTATGAAATTCTCTTGCTACATTGATCTCGTTATTTCCTGCCTAGTAATTTATGCTCCTTAATACGATTGTTAATAATCCCATGTCTGCTTCATTTTACTACGTATGATTCACATCTACTCAAACTACTACAAAGGTGTCTGTTGTATGTACTGGAGTAGAACACAAACGCATTGCATCCTAGTTTTGTAGTTCCACTGTCTCGTGTAAGTTAAAAGACAGAGTCCATTCACCTAATAAATTAATTTTTGTTTTGTCCATTCCCCTCTTCCTTTCTCTCATAATACTCTGTTTCACGCGTGCATGGCTATTTTGTGTAAGTTTATTCATGCTGTTTAAAGGAAGAAATGCATTGCAACTGTCTCTGCAGATGATGTCCATGGGATGTGGCATGATGCCTATGATGTATCCTGGTGTCCAACAGTTCATGCCTGCAATGGGGATGGGAATGGGGATGGGGATGGGCATGGGCATGGGAATGGAGATGGGCATGAACCGCCCAATGGTGCCGTATCAATCTGTTCTACCCAGTTCACCAATGCCAAACCCGTCAGCAGCAGCACATATGGGACCCAGATTTTCGATGCCCCCATTTCACATGTCACCAGTTCCTGTACCTGAGCCTTCGAGAATTCAAGTTTCAAACCAGACGGATCCTGTGCTAAACTTACATGTTGCCAACAACCCAAACCAGCCTCAAATCCCGAATTTCATGGATCCGTATCAACAGTATCTCTGTCTCCACCAGGCACAATTTCCATTACCACAGGCAAGTTGGATGTGTGTTGACATTGAATCAGCTTCCCTTCATGTCTATTCTGTCATTACATGTTATTTAAATAATTATTCAACATTTATATTGGTCACAATATAAATGAAAGTAATTTGAACTTTACAATTCCAGCCACATCTTGTGTGGCCATCATTTGAAAATTACTTTTGGTAAAGTTTTAGACTAGTACGGCAGGAGGATATTATCATGCATCAACCAACCGATCAAGTTTGCTTCATTTTTCCAGTTTTCGTACTGATGGTTTCCTAAATTTATAATCCAGAATCAAGCTGCAGTTCCGCCGCCCATTACCAACAAGCCCAGTAGCAGCAAAGAAATGGGGAACACTTGAGAATCACAAACCAGGTAGGCAATTCCTACACTTACTTGAGTAGACTTCCCTTTTACGACAAGCCCGTATGAAATTTGATCCAAACATAATCAACATTGAGGTTCTTGTAAATATCTTGTGTACGTTCCATCAAGTCCTAAATTGTCACCTTTTGAGGGTATGTTTGTGTGAGGTGGTGCGTGGAAGGGCATCCATTGTTGATAAATCTAGTATTGTCGGATGGTTTTTGGAAATGTTCTTAACTAGGTTTCTATATATAACAAGTTCTTGTGCATCTGCAGGTTAATTTCCGTGATGCGAGGACTCCATTGGCTAAATGCAGCTGGTTAATACAGTTTAAGGATGTGCGCTAACATGTAACTATTATTAAATAGTTGATTTTCCTTTATTTTCCAATGGATGTGTAAACCCCCTTGTTCACATCTTGAAAGTGAGGGATCCCACATCAGAAAGGAACTCCTGTGAGCTTGCGACACCATCGGGGAACGGGAAAATTTACGCCGTGATAGGTTGTTAGGTGTTTTTCATGTCTTCTGCCAATTATTTTTAAGCTCACTCATATACAGGATAAATTTGGGAAAGAGGGATATGGCTGCTATTCCATTTTGAAGCATTCAAATGTACTAAATTAGAATTGAAGGGTCTGTGCCTCTCACCGATTTAGTGGACCCCAATAGGTACGTGACAAAATTTGTTGGATTTCTTATAATTGACATGTCTGATTATAAATTTATAGAAGTCTTGATGCTTTCAACAAATATCAATTAAATACGAAATGTTTTAAGCATTTTTATTCAGCATATAATCATCGAACAGACGTCATTTTGATCAATTACGGGTACATTGACAATATTCAGGATCAAATGCACCTTTTGAAACACACGTCCCCCCCTTATATCCTGCCTTTTGGCATTCTTCGTTGCATTCTTCATCTGTTGAACTACAACGCCCTATAATAGTAGTGATACCTGCAACTGAAAATTTACAGAAAAGAAAAAAAATATTAATAATTACATCGGTAATGTGAAAAAGAGAAATTGGAATATAAATTTACCTGAGCTTTTTTCATGTGAAGAAAGGAGCAATGCGATGCAAAATAATCCAATGAAAAGATATGATCGTAGAGGAGACATTCTTGTTTGTGAAATTGAACTTACACATTAGCTCCATGCCTGACTTTAAATACTTATTTTGGCATAAATGAGAATTAATTTACTCTAATTCTATAATTAATTTTCGCATAAATGAGAATTAATTTACTCTAAATGTGCAATTAATTTTCCTTTTAATGTTATTTATAAAATCAGGAATTATTTGGGAACTATTTAATAAAAGATTTTGAAATTTTACCATTTTTAATGAGATTCTTATGAATTATATGAAAATCTATTCAAATTCACAATATTCATTAGAATTTATTATCTTTTCAAATTCATCAAAATCTCATACAAATGTGTACACGTAGAAAGTTAATTTCTCATATAATCTATAAATATGGATATTCTATTCTATATGGAGGGCGTAGTCAATTGGGATTATGAAAGATTTTAAAAATCGTTCTCAATTTTTTGGTATCCTCAAATGGGATTTTTGTGGATTTAATGAAATCCATTAAAAATTAAGCATCCTCAATTGAGATTTTAATGAAATTCAATGAAATGCTTTAAAATTTAAGTATCTATAAATATTTCATTAATAGAGAGATTTAGAAAGATTTGGATGAATTTCATTCTTAAAAATACATAAAACCAAATCTTTTGAAATTTCACTATATTTGTTGAGATTCTTATGGAATTTGTTGAAATTTATTCAAATCCACGAAATTCATTAGGATTTATGATATTTTAAAATCTATCAAAATTTTACAAGGATGTCCTCAACTATAATTTTGTTGAATTTTAAAATTATAAATTCTAATGAATTTAAATTTCTACAAATTTTATAACAATCTCACCAAATATAATGAAATTTCAAAAGATTTGGTTATATGAATTTTTAAGTTTGACTTCCATTCAAATCTGTTAAAATCTATCCATTAATGAAAGCTTTATAAATCCACTAATTATTGAGAATGCCTAAATTTTAAAAGATTTCATTGAATTTATTTTAAATCTTAGGGTGTGTTTGATTATATTTATCCAAATTCCTAATTTGAGTGTTTGATTGCTATTTTTTTCCATGGAAAACATTTTTCAACTTTTGAAAATATACCTAATTTTCCTTGTTTTTAAGGAAAACATTTTCCTTTGGTGGAGGTGATTTTTATTTTCCACAAAAGATGGAAAATATTTTCTTTTCTAAGTGATATTTTTCATGTCAATCTAGTGTGTTTGATTGACATGAAAAATATCACATAGAAAAGAAAATATTTTCCATCTTTTGTGGAAAATAAAAACCACCTCCACCAAAGGAAAATGTTTTCCTTAAAAACAAAAAAAAAATTAGGCATATTTTCAAAAGTTGGAAAATGTTTTCCATGGAAAAAATTAACAATCAAACATCTCAAGTAAGAATTTGAGTGGAAAACTGATATTTTCGATGAAAAATAAATGTAATCAAATACACCCTAATTAAAAACACCTAAATTTTAATAGATTGTACTAAAATCCATTAAAATCTCGATTGAGAACACCTAAATTTAGAACAATCTTTGAAATCCATCACAATCTTTATTGAGGAGATCCTCCTTAGTTGAGGACTCCCCTATAAGTATTTTTTTAGATAGAAATGTTATTAAAATCATTTTATTCATTTAAAAAGCGTCTTCTCAATAGGATAGATTCATATGATGAAATTCAAGGAATCTAAAATAAAACCATTGCTAAATTTGGATTCTATTCGAATCAAGTACATGGCCATGTTTAGCATCTTGTCTGTTACATCATTTCAACTTTATTTTTATCCGATTTAGAAAGAAAAAGTACACATTCTTAGAAAATCTTCTAAGCTAGTTTAGAGGATTATTTAGTCGATCCAAACAAGGCAATATTTTGGACTTGCCTACACTAGTTCCACCCAAAATAGCTAACACACACGATTTAGGTCTACATATCCAAAGGTCCAATCATCATCACACAGTTGAAAT
>NC_036240.1:3842626-3847250 GCF_002742605.1 Olea europaea var. sylvestris
ATTTTTGGAGAGTCTCAAAAAATCTTATAATTAATGAGAGACAAAATTTGAGATTTTATATGAATACTTTTTGTTTTAAAGTTTGTGTCCAAGAGACTTTTATAAAAGTTTTAAGTCTCTAAAATTCATTAAAATTTGAATACCCCAAGACTTATGGAGACGTCTAAAAAGTTTTAATTGAATACATTGTGACTTTTTGAGACTTTTTTTAAGTCTATAAAAATTTTAATTGAATACACCAATACTTTTAGAGAATCTAAAAAGTTTACATTAAATGTCCCTAAATTTTTTAAATCTCGGAAAGCAATTAAAAGTCTTAATTGAATACACCTCTTTTAGGGCTTAACATAATACGGAAAAATAGAATTACGAAAATAATTGAAATTATAATTATAGTATATCAGTTATAATTATTAGAAAATTTATTACAGGAGCACTGGTCACAATTATTGTGGTGGTGTAAAAATTGATGCAACATATTCACCATGTGATTTTTTTTTTTAATTATTTGAATTATTCAAGAATTCCAAATTTTTTAGTAGGGTTAGAATGATCCGGTTCGGTTCGGTTCAATTCAGTTCTAACTGGAAATTTAATTGAATTCGAATTTTTCGGTTATTTAGCAAGTGAAACCGTCGGGGGTCCAAATTTAATTATGGAACCATTTAGGTTTGATTCCAATCAGTTCTTGAATTTCGTACTATAGTTAAATTTTTTAACATTTACAAAATTACATTAATTAACTAAAGACATGATCATATTAGCTCTTACAAAATAAATTAGTTCAATGTTATGTGTCTTTTCTATCTTTGTGCTAAGGTTTTCATAGATTTGATTGTTAAAATCAAAAAAAGAGGAAGAAAGTGAGCCACAATAATTAAAAAAGGTATTGTTGAGTTTCAATTTGATTTCTTTAGGACGATAGAAATGATACACATTAGAATAATAGATTTGGGTAAAATTTATGTCAATTTGATTAAGTTGGCTTGGATTGAAAATTAGAAATAAAAAAAAAAACATATATTTGGGTTTGAGCAAAATTAACTAACCAGCAAATTACTTAGAAAAATAATAATTTGATTTATTTAAAATAAATTAATTAAAAAAAAAGAATATTCAATTCTTCGGTTTTTGATCTAAAACAAAAAATCGAGCCAAACTCCTCAACTCTCAATTCAGATATCCATTCGAGTATTTAATTTAAGAAAAATTGTTCGATACAATTCGGTTCAATTTGGTTCGGGTCCGACTCGATAAGTTCGGTTCAAGAATTTATTCTAGCCCTAATTCTTAGCACATTTGAATTTTTAAGTTCAATTGTTTGACATTGAAATCAGAGAATACATTTTTAACATTCCACCCTCTGATCTTAGGTACCGTTATTTTAACATTCCACTCTTTCATAAGATAAATTCTAATAATTATAAATAGGGTAATTGGCACAAAACGTCCCTACCTTTCAAGTCTATTGTGGAAAACGTCCCTACCTTTCATTTTTTGACATTTTTGCTCTTTATTTTCCATCTTTTGTGGAAAATAAAAACCACCTCCACCAAAGGAAAATGTTTTCCTTAAAAACAAAAAAAAAATTAGGCATATTTTCAAAAGTTGGAAAATGTTTTCCATGGAAAAAATTAACAATCAAACATCTCAAGTAAGAATTTGAGTGGAAAACTGATATTTTCGATGAAAAATAAATGTAATCAAATACACCCTAATTAAAAACACCTAAATTTTAATAGATTGTACTAAAATCCATTAAAATCTCGATTGAGAACACCTAAATTTAGAACAATCTTTGAAATCCATCACAATCTTTATTGAGGAGATCCTCCTTAGTTGAGGACTCCCCTATAAGTATTTTTTTAGATAGAAATGTTATTAAAATCATTTTATTCATTTAAAAAGCGTCTTCTCAATAGGATAGATTCATATGATGAAATTCAAGGAATCTAAAATAAAACCATTGCTAAATTTGGATTCTATTCGAATCAAGTACATGGCCATGTTTAGCATCTTGTCTGTTACATCATTTCAACTTTATTTTTATCCGATTTAGAAAGAAAAAGTACACATTCTTAGAAAATCTTCTAAGCTAGTTTAGAGGATTATTTAGTCGATCCAAACAAGGCAATATTTTGGACTTGCCTACACTAGTTCCACCCAAAATAGCTAACACACACGATTTAGGTCTACATATCCAAAGGTCCAATCATCATCACACAGTTGAAATTGTCGAGCTCGAAACTGAACCATTCTGCTGGCATTTTTGTTTGCTCCCTTTTTCGTGATTTGAGCTTTTTTGTTAGTGGGAGCGAGATATCATGCTCCTCGAGTTAGTTGGCAAGTGTCTCTTAGGATGGCAGTCTACCACAAGATCAAGTTGGATTATGGGACTAGGAAAAATACTCAATTTTCTCCTTTTTCTTACTACAATATGCCAAACGGGCTTTGCAGTGGTGCCTATTTAATTTGTTGTGGCATGTTTAGAATGCTATTGAATAATCTGTTCAATTGTTCAAAATTCAACAAGATCAAAATTCTTGACCCGAACGAGTAATTTTCGTACTAAATTCCATTTAAAGGTCTATGTAATGTATTATATTACATCATGAGTCACAACTCTATAATTGGAAGGACGGCCAAATTACAATTTTTTGAAGAGTTGTCAACCAACAACTATATCTAAATATCAATGCTCTTACTACACGAGAAGCAAAATATTAGAAATTCAGTGGCGAAGTGTTAAGAACCTAAGAGCGTTAGGGTAAAGTCGCTATCAATATATTTTCGGGCAATTTCTTGTTTATACTTCCCATATTTAAATATTACAATGATTTCCAATTTTAAAAAAATTCAATTAAATGTTATAATGAAGATAAAAATTTATCGAGAGGTTAATCAATTGGTCAACTTATAATGTAATATAACTCTTTGGGGTCGCTTACTTTTTCATATGTCAATTAAATCATCAAACTTAGACAAATGTGTCGATTTTAAGAAATATAACTCAATGCTAACAACTAATATGTATTAAACATACGATCATCCAATCAATCAATTAAGAATGCGTAGAAAGACTTTGAGAGACTAAGTTTTTTTTTCTCCCTTCTTTTTATTATTTCATAAAATAATTGACATCCCAAAATTCCTTATTAATCAAAACTCTGAAATGCAATTCAAGCTCCAGTCTTGCATAGACAAAGTTGAGGTCCAAAGGGAGTATCTGGAATTGTACACCTGCCCCAACCATAACCATCTGCTTTGCAAAACTTGATGCACTCTTCATCCGACCTACAACGTCCTATAACAACATAGTCATTAACTCCATCGGAGCCTTCGAACCCTGCAACTGAAAATTCAGAAAAATTTAAAATAAAATTGCTAATTAATTATAATACTTGGGAAAATGGGAAATGAATAAGGAAAATGGAATATAAATTTACCTAAACATTTTTTCATGTGAAGAAAGGAGCAATGCGATGCAAAAAGAAGTCCAATGAATAGATATGCTCGTAAGGGAGACATTCTTGTTTGTGAGATTGAACGAAAACTTTAGCTCCGTATCTACCTTTAAATACTTATTTTTCGGCCTAAATATCATAAATGAGAATTAGTTTATAATTTTGTAA
This sequence comes from Olea europaea var. sylvestris, assembly GCF_002742605.1. Taxonomy (NCBI): domain Eukaryota; kingdom Viridiplantae; phylum Streptophyta; class Magnoliopsida; order Lamiales; family Oleaceae; genus Olea; species Olea europaea. Next base: position 3,846,259 of record NC_036240.1, read on the forward strand.
ATTAAATTTTCCTTTTATAGTTATTTATAAAACGAGGAATTATTTGGTTACTATGTTAACTGTGTAATTACTATTGGGTTTTTCCTTTTATAGCTTTTTAATGTCGTCGATTGAAATTTTGATTGATTTTAAAAATCTTCTAAATTTAGTTGTCCCCAAAAATTTACGTATCCTTAATATCTCATGGATTTATAAGGATGTCATTACTAGAAATATTCTAAAAGATGTGAATTAATTTCAAGTTTAAGATACAAATAACATAATCTTTCGAAATCTTATCATTTTTACTAAGGTTCTTATAATTTTATGAAAATATATTCAAATTCATGAAATCTCATTTGAGAACACAACATAAATGTGTACTTATAGAAAGTAATTATTATATATATATATAGAAAGTATACGTTTCTTAGAAAATCTCCCCGGTCAAAGTTTAGAGGATTTTTCTTTTCAATCGATCCAAACAAGGTAATGTTTCGAACCTACGCACTCCAGTCCCACCTAAAATAGCTAATCCACACGATTCAGGTCCACATATCTAGAGGTCTAATCACCATCACACGTTGAAACTAGGAGGGCAGTTTACCATAAGATTGGGTTAGATTTTTGAGACTAGGAAAAATAAGCAGTCATCTCCTTTTCATACATCAGTATGCCAATTGGGCTTAGCAATGGTACCTAATGGTGACATTTTACAATATCCCCGATCAGTATATCCCGAGGACTAATTTTGGTAAAGTTGTAAATCCATCTGTGGTGTCCTCGAGCATGTTCGTCCTCGAGACACAAGGCCCGACCACATCTCCATGACGCTTCGCATATTGCAAACATGTGTCCTCGGGCATAGTCCTCGGGAATGTGCTTCTCCTTACTGCTGACAATTGTTCACCCTTTTGAATTCCTACGCAATTAGGAATCTTAACTCCCACAAGAGTCCTATCTCACGCATAATTCTGGAATTCAACCAACTCCTTAACCATTCAGGACTCCAA
>NC_036240.1:3847998-3849381 GCF_002742605.1 Olea europaea var. sylvestris
ATCAGGTGATGTGCAAGGCCTTCCCGCAAACTTTGACGAATGCTGCTAGGGATTGGTTCTCAACCTTAGAGTCCAACTCCATAGCCTTATTCTCGGATTTGGCGGACAAGTTCTCCGCTTTCTTCGCAAGCAGCAAACGCATCAGGAAGACAGCGGTTTCCCTCATGCAACTTAGACAGGGGCAAAATGAGACCCTACGTGACTTCATGACCAGGTTCAACAAGGAAAGACTTCAGATTCCCAACCTACACATAACTGCAGCAGTTTCTGCCCTCACATATGCCATAAAGTGCGAAGCTTTCAAGATGTCCTTATCCAAAACTCCGCCGAAGACAGTCACCGAGCTTCTTACCCGAGCTGAGAAGTACATAAATATGGAGGAAACGCTGAACCCGAGAAAGGTTTGACCATCCTATGACAGGGTCGAGCATAAGAGACAGTATGACCCGAACCCCCGTGAAGAACAACAACGGAAAAAACAGAGGCAGGAGGGTGAACAACAACGAAAAAAACAGAGGCAGGAGGTTCCCCCGACCCCGTTCACACGTTTAAATACGTCAAAAACCCAATATATTGATGGAGATCAAGGATATGAAGGAATTGAAGTGGCCTGTCAGAATGAGGTCACCACCCGAATCCAGGGACATGAACAAGTACTGTGATTTCCATCGGGATCATGGGCATACCACGGAGAACTGTAAGGCCCTGCAACGGGAGATTGAAGCCCTTATTAAAAGAGGACTCTTGAGCTCCTACGTCGGTAATGACAAACGCCCGAGGAATGATCGTGGCAGGGAAAAAGACCCTGAGGCGAAAAAGGATGGTCAACCTACTGCTGGAACCATCAATATCATCATTGGAGGTATTGCCTCGGGAGGAGACTCCAACAGTGGAAGAAAACAATATGCCCGACGATATGCCCTGGCCTCCGGGATGCCTCAGGGAAAGCTGGAGGATATTACTTTTGGGACCGAAGACTTAGAAGGCGTATCATTCCCACATGATGATGCCTTGGTAATCTCAGCAATTTTGGCCAATTTTGAAGTAAAGAGGATCTTGGTTAATAACGGGAGTGCGGCCAATATACTTGCCCAAGAAGCTTTTGCCAAAATGGGAATCTCATCTCACCAACTCAAAGAGGTTAAAACTCCTCTTTAGAGGTTTGGGGGATGAGTCATCACTCCAGAGGGTATCGTCGAGCTTCCACTAACTTTGGGTTCTGGCCAGAAGCAGGTTACGGAGATGACATCTTTTCAAGTGGTACGTGTCTCAATGGCCTATAACGCAATTCTGGGAAGACCACTCCTGAACAAGATTAAAGCCATTGTGTCCACCTTCCACCTAGCCATGAAGTTTCCAACAAGTAATGGCGTTGGGGTTGTC
>NC_036240.1:3850840-3852654 GCF_002742605.1 Olea europaea var. sylvestris
CTCTCGCCACAATATCGGAGCCCAAGCTAAGAGCCTTCACTTGGAAATCTATCATTTGCAGGTTCGGGATACCAAAGGTCCTCATCACCGACAATGGCAGGCAATTTGACAACCAACAGTTTAGAAACTTTTGCTCAAACCTTGGAATTGATCACCGTCTGACATCAGTTTCGCATCCTCAGAGCAACGGTCTGGCCGAGGTAACAAATCGAATCATATTACAAGACCTCCGAACAAGAATAAGCGATGCTAGAGGTTCTTGGTCCGACGAGCTGCCTTCTATACTTTGGACGTATAGAACAACTCATAGAACAACCACAGGAGAAACCCCTTTTATGTTAGCTTATGGCATTGAAGCAATGGTCCCAGTGGAAATTAGACTGCCAAGCCATAGGAGGCTCGTGCCAGAAACCTCGGAGCATACAACTGAACATCTTGATCTCTTGGAAGAAGTACGGGAGCAAGCCGCTATAAAAGTGGCCTCTTACTAAGCAAAGACAGCAAAACATTTTAATCGCAAAGTCAAGGCTCGGAGGTTCAGAGCTGGCGATTTGGTCTTGAGGAGGGCCGAAGCAGCAGGCCACCCCCCAGGGAAGCTCGGGCCCGTCTGGGAAGGACCCTTTGAAGTCATACGGCAGGGTCGCAAAGGAGCATACAGCCTAAGAGACACTTCGGGTAGACCTCTTCCGAGGCCCTGGAATGCCGACAATCTGAAAATATATTACAAGTAAAATTCCCGACGCCTTTGAGGAGATTTTCTTTTTCTACATTTTATTTCCAGTTTAGCGGGCCTGCGTGCCCATGTATGTTTTCCGTTCTCCTTTGTAATGAACTACGTTCGACTTGATCCCATTTGGGTACGTAGGCAGCTTGGATGCAATATAAATCCAAGTCCAGTCCAAACAATTAATAAATCCAAACATCGGGTATAACAGCCCCTCCAAGCCTTGTCCTTGATAAGCCAATTTAAGCCTTGCCCCCGAGCAAACCAATTTAAGCCTTGCCCCCGAGCAAGCCCCTTCAAGCCTTGTCCTTGACAAGCCCCTTCAAGCCTCGCCCTCGAGCAAGCCCCTTTAAGCCTTGTCTTTGACGAGCCAATTTAAGCCTTGCCCTCGAGCAAGCCAATTTAAGCCTTGCCCTCGAGCAAGCCCCTTTAAGCCTTGCCCTCGAGCAAGCCGGCAAGCCAATTTAAGCATTGCCCTCGAGCAAGCCCCTTTAAGCCTTGTCTTTGACGAGCCAATTTAAGCCTTACCCTCGAGCAAGCCAATTTAAGCCTTGTCTTTGACAAGCCAATTTAAGCCTTGCCCTCGAGCAAGTCCCTCTAAGCCTTGTCCTCGAGCAAGCATGTAAGCCTCTCACAAGCACCAAAATCCTGGAGCTCATAATCAGCACAATAGTGTAGCACAAGTACAAATCCCGAGGACATACATCCCGACCATATATCCTTGTATTTTTATCAAAAGCTGAAAAATGAGAGCTCGGGAAGACTCATGTATAGAGGTCGGTCACAATTATTCGGGGACTACCATTCCTTGAACATTAATCCTCGAGTGTTAAGTGTGTAGAAAACTAAACTGTCCTCGGCATTATCACTTGTTTAAAAAATTGAGTTATTCTCAATCGTTGAGATGATTAAGTCGTCGAAAGTAATTAATCTTCTCTAGTCGTCGAGGTTACTTGTCCACGTGCTCGGGGTTCACACTTGGATGTTCCAAGATAATTTTATTATTTAGTCCTCGAAGTAACTTGGTTAATGCTCGGGTTCAACACTGATGTTCCCAGGTTGTTTTACAGTTTGAGTCCTCGGGATGAAT
>NC_036240.1:3852880-3853746 GCF_002742605.1 Olea europaea var. sylvestris
AAAAAAAAAACTACTAATCTAAGTCCTCGGCCCCTTCCCCCGAGGCTGTGCCCCCCTGCTCCTCCACCGCGTCCTCGCCGTCGACGTCGACCTCTTGGTCCTCGACGGTGTCCTCGGACTCTGACAGCTCGAGGGTATCAGCAATCTCGGGGATGTTCTTTAGATCCTCGGGGTTAGCATCGGGCTTCGATCTCAAAAATGCCCGAGCTTCCTTGAAGGCATGGAAGTACGAGCCCATGGCATACTCTCCTTTAAGGCCGTTAAACTCCTTGGACATTTTAAAGTCCTCGATCGCAACCCCTCGAGCTTCAGCCAGGCGAGTCTCAAAATCAGCCTTCAAACGCTCGATCTCGAGCTTTAAACCTTCAGAGTCGGCCTTAGCAGTTCCAGCCTCTTCTCGAGCTCTCTGGGCATCATTTTTCGAATTCTCGAGCTCCTTCTGAAGAAGAAAGCGTTCAGCCTCCAAGTCGGCTATCCTCTTCTCCTGTGCTCGAGAAGAGTCCTCGAGTTCGGTGGTCTTTTGGGCCTCGTCTTTCCCCTTCAGAGAAAGGCCTCGGGCAATGCTCAAAGCCTACACCATACAAACCCGAGCTTGAGTAATCACAGTGTTTAAACCTTTTTAAATCAGAGTAAATTAGGCGAGCTTACCTTCAGAGTAAGGGATTCCAGAGCCTTCATGCCCTCATCAAAATCGAGGTCCTTCCTATACTTGTCCACGATGCTTGACACCAGAGGACACCAGTCAGGCTCCTGATTCTGGAAAGAGGGCATAGGCCTAACCTCATCATCGAGGTCAACAACCTCGGGAGTACTCCTTGGCCGAGGATGTGATCGAGGTGGACCAGTAGGAGTCTCAGTGGCCTGTG
>NC_036240.1:3854117-3873355 GCF_002742605.1 Olea europaea var. sylvestris
CAAAACAAGTATATTGAGGAAGCTGTTTCAGGTCGAACACCATTCTACAGAGATTGACGTATGGGTTAATTCTTAGGTATCTACAGGCTATAAAGAAATAGGTAAGCATCCTCCACCCATTTGGCACGAGCTGTCCAGGGCTCATATTATGCTCGACCAATAAGGCCACAAAAAAGGGATGCAGAGGCCATCGAAATCCCCCCTTTAGTGAGTCCCTAAAAATCACGAACTCTCCATCCCGAGCAAAGGCCATCCTATCCTCTACCCCTGGCGTCCTAACGTCGCATTTGGGCATGAGCCCATGCTCCCTAGCCGTCGATATCGCTAGATGTTCTTTAAATTTACAGGGGACCTCGGGATACCTAAAAGGGGTCGGGATACTTTGTGCCCGAGGTTGGGCATTAATTGGGACAGCCATAGGTATGATCGAGCATCCTATGTCCTTAGGAGTACTCCTCGAGGATGAGGACGAAGACTCACTACTGCTACTACTAGACATCCTGACCTATGTAAAAAATACCTAAAGAATAACTTAAAAACTCGAGGTCTTACCTTAAAGTCGACGTCTAAAAACTCAAAGTCCGATCCCGACGATTAGCGAGAGAAGTTTACTGAGAGTAAAAAGTGAAAAATGAAATGAGGGGAGGGTATTTATAGGCAACAGGAGCAAGAAGCCCAAAAGTCACTACCCCGACCGTTAGATCTGGACACGTGTCCCACATCTAACCCTACCAGTTTTTACCGCCTTTTCCTATTCCAGGGCTGACGTCAGTACGCGTCAAGCCTTTTGATCAAGGACAGGTGTTCAGAAATCCCTGGGCTAAAACTCGAGCTTTTATTTCTAGTCTCTTTGCATCATATCCTCGAGCATTTTCTTCGAGCATATATGCACGGGGGCCTATGATGGTGACATTTTACAATATCCCCGATCAGTATATCCCGAGGACTAATTTTGGTAAAGTTGTAAATCCATCTGTGGTGTCCTCGAGCATGTTCGTCCTCGAGACACAAGGCCCGACCACATCTCCATGACGCTTCGCATATTGCAAACATGTGTCCTCGGGCATAGTCCTCGGGAATGTGCTCTTCCTTACTGCTGACAATTGTTCACCCTTTAGAATTCCTACGCAATTAGGAATCTTAACTCCCACAAGAGTCCTATCTCACGCATAATTCTGGAATTCAACCAACTCCTTAACCATTCAGGACTCCAACAGATGAGGACATCCAGCTAGTTGAGTCCAATTAGGAGAATGTCACTTACTACTATAAATACAGAACCTTGAACCATTATTCAGGTACGTTTGACATTGTTCTTCAGCACATAGCCTCACGCATATATTTCCCTTTCTGACTTAAGCATCGGAGGGGCGACGAGAACACACCTCGTTGCCTTTGTTTCAGGTATCGGAAGATCACGTTCGTGCTCATCATCAGTCATCAAGCTCGGGAAATCTACAGGTACGATTTTTGGTAGCATCAGTCACCATGTGAAATTTTTAATTATTTGAATTATTCAAGAATTCCAAAATTGTTAGCACATTTGAATTTTCAAGTTCAATTGTTTGACATCAAAATAAGAGAATACATTTTAACATTCCATCCTTTGATCTTAGATATCACTATTTTAACATTCTATCCTTTAATAAGATTGATCTGCCTCTTGATTTATGCTGAGATACTGATTCCTTCATACATTAGTTTACTTCGAATATCAATGTCGCAAAATAGTCGCTAATCAACAACTATATTTGAATACCATTACTCTTACTGAACAAAAAGTAAAGTATCAGAAGTTTAGTGACATAATGTTATGAACATCAAGGTAAAGTCACTATCAATACATTTTTAGGCAATCTCAACCAACATAGGTGATAATACAGAATTAAACAAAACCAACAATTTCAGTTTCACGTTATCCCTAGAAACAGCTCAATCGTAGTCATTCATCAACTTAGTGGGCTCAGACGTTATTAATGGACATCATGATTATTTATTTAACTAAAGCGATATTATTACCCCCACTTTAATCAATCCCATGAGGACACATGGTATACGTGATAACATCATGGTCAACCAATCAAAGATTAGCAATGATGGAGATAACCGCAATTATCCCAAATGTCACGATAACCTGTAAGGAGCCAACCTTGTCTTCCAAGAAGAAAACCTTATCATCTGAATAATTTGGCACACCTAATAGGGAAAACGTTGTAATTGTCATCGGGTGACAATTCAAATACTGTAATCGACATGACAATGATGGCCAACCTTTCCAAATTCAGCTATAATACTTTACTCTCTTTTCTCTTCGGTAACATAATACTTTCAAGGAAAAGTCAATAATATTATCTTTGTACTATTATCAAAATTGATTACTTCGATTTTGAACGTCAACAACATGCAACAATTCTCTCGTTTATATTTCCCAAATTTAATTAGTTCAATGATTTCCAATTTTCAAAAAGTTCAATTAAAAATTATAAAGGGGATAAAAATTCTCCGAGAGGTCAATCAATTAGTCAACTTATAATTTATCTCATTTGGATCACTTAACTTTTTAATGTCAATTAAATCACCAAACTTAGACAAACGTGTCAATACTAATAAACATAGCTCGATGCATACAAATAATATCTTTCACATATCTATTAAACACACAATCATCCATCAATCAATTAAGAGTGCCTAGGAAGACATTGATAAACTAAGGATTTTATTTTTTTATTTTTTCTTATTTTATTATTTCATAAAATATTTGACATCCCAAAATTCCTTATTAATCAAAACTCTGAAATGCAATTCAAGCTCCAGTCTTGCATAGACAAAGTTGAGGTCCAAAGGGCGTATCTGGAATTGTACACCTGCCCCCACTATAACCATCTGTTTTGCAAAACTTGATGCACTCTTCATCCGACCTACAACGTCCTATAACAACATAGTCATTAACTCCATCGAAGCCTTCGAAGCCTGCTACTGAAAATTCAGAAAAATTAAAAATAAAATTGCTATACTTGGGGAAATGGGAAATGAAACAAGGGAAATGGAATATAAATTTACCTAAACTCTTTTCATGGGAAGACATGAGCAATGTTGTGCAAAAAACTCCAATGAAAAGGGTTGTTCTGAGAGAATCCATTCTTGTGTTGTGTGTGAATTGGATGAACACATTTTGACCTATACATTATCTATAAATAAATGGTCTTTGCCCTTCATATTGATTACTCCAGCTAATACTGATTCATTCATTTATAGTTATTTATAAATGAGCAGTTGACTACTATGGGTTTGTTTGGCAAGAGATTTTCAAAGTTAAAAGTGAGTTTTAAGACTAAGAATCCATTCTTGTGTGTTGTGTGTGAATTGGATGAACACATTTTGACCTATACATTATCTATAAATAAATGGTCTTTGGCCTTCATATTGACTACCCCAGCTAATACTGGTCCATTCATTTATAGTTATCTACTGATCCATTCATTTATAGTTATCTATAAATGAGAAGTTGACTATTATGGGTTTGTTTGGCAAGAGATTTTTAAAGTTAAAAGTGAATTTTAAGACTAAGAAGTTTATTTAGGATAAGCATGACATGATTTTTACTTTTGTTTCTATTTATTGTAGAAGTGCTTCCTCTAAAAACTCTTTTAGTAAGACAAAATACTTTCAAAAAATTGTTTAAATACGTCTAAAAGTAGTTTATTAGTTTCAGAAACAACTTTTAATTTTTCAAAAGTCACGTCAAATGAGCCATAAATCAGTTTGGATAATTTTTTGAAAGTGTTTTGTTCAATTATATGAAGTCATAAATAAAACATTTTTGTACTTTAATTCCAAAATCATGGTGTAATTTCTGAGACAAAATTATTGCACTAAAGTTTATATTTATATAATTTGTAATGGCATATATTAATCCTGATCATTTTTTTCCCCTCTTTTCTGTTTCTATGTAGAGAATTAAACAATTGTTAAAAAGTACCATGCTCGGTTAATTCTTTGATTCGACGATGATATATTATTCTAAAGTTTTACTAAAAAATATTGTAAAAAAATTTGTGGGTATGCAATCAGATAAGTTGTAAGTTAAACGAACTATTTGGATTAATTATTTTTTTGATGTATTCTTTAAATTCTTTGAAGTCAATGACTCAATGATAATGGATCTGTTTATCATAAATAGATTCGTCGTTTCTGATCCCGCTTCACCATAATTGTTATCTCAACAAATAAAAGTTATGTCTTAGTCTAAGTGGGTTCGAGATACTAAATTTACAAAAATAAGTATTGATTACTTCATAAATCTTCACTGTATCCAAGAAAGAGTAAACTAGGTCGAAAACCTCGGGCACATGTAAGTCGGACCCTTTCTTGCTTTCTCGGAAAGCTATTCCCCGTCGGATTATCACAGAAAATATGAATCATCTTTAACCTTCGAGCCTGAAGCTAGACGCATTCAACTTTAGGGAGTAACGCCTTCTATTTACATTTTAGAATGTACAAGAAAAATAAATTTTATACCAGAATAGCCAAATTGGAATTTATTATTATTATTATTATTATTATTATTATTATTATTATTATTATTATTATACAATTAACTTGCACCACATGTTGTTTAGAGTAGTTGCATTTATATAAATTTCAAAATATCATCCATTTCAAAGACTAGTAGTAAGCACGTGCGTTGCACGTTTTATGTATCGGACGAATGATATGCCTAATATTTTTAAGTAATAACAATGTTTCTGGAAGTAGTTGATGTAATTAATATTACTAAAATATATATATAACATATTTTATGAAATTATGCATATAATGTGAAAGGTTTAATAAATTGAAATGTAATATTTTCATTTGAATAACATTTCTTTGTACACAATATTTTTTTTCAACATTCTACAACTTTTTTTTGTTTTATTTTTTATTTTTAGTTTTTTATCAATACTTTTGTTGATTGCATTGAAAATCCACAAAAAGTGTGAGATCTAGTTGTCCATAAGATAATACATGTTCAGAAATATATATTCTAATAATAAGCATTGTTTGTCCTAAAACTTTGTTAATGATAATTGCAAGTATGGATATATTGAAAATTGTTCTCTCTAAAATTTGAATAAATATCCTTCATCATTTGTTAGAGTTAATAGGATGTGCGGATACTATTTGACAACAGTGTATTTAGACACTCCTTTTGATAAAATTGATTTGTATTTAAATTCCACACAAAAAATAAAAATGAGAATCAAACATGAAACAAAATTACTAAAAAGAACATACCTTGAAGATGAAGAACTAAAATAATCAAATATTGAATTGAATTGACAATAAGCAAGGATGTCCAAAAATTACTAAATTCTATTACTACTACAAACAAATGGTGTGCTTAAATTCATGAAATTAAATTATTATCATTTTTGCTTTATTTTGAATGGCAACTTCATATAAATTACAAAACTTTTACTTGAATATTGAAATGCTAAAATGGATGCATAATTTATATTCATTAAATATATCCAAAATCACAAAATATAAAAAGTTATACCTCATTTAATTTGTCGAAAGTAGTGATATATTTAATCCCTTGCTTTGGTTTGCCTAAATTCAAGTAAATATATTTGACTTATTTCGATTCAATAATGATTTGATTAGATTTAGTATCATTGGAGACATGCACCTCTTTTTATAATAATTCTGTGAAAATCGAAAGGAAATGATAATAAAAAATTATAAAAATAATTGGTACGAACTTAAAATCAAAAGCTAGTTTTTTAAATATTCTTTGCACATAGTATAATATGAAAAAAGAATTTACAACTTAAACGAAATTATAAAGTCAAATTTAAGATCTTTCACATTTAATAATGTTAATATTTTTAGTAATATCTATATATAATATAAGTTTAATAAGCATCAATGATACTTACAATTTTTTTAGTATATCGTATAACAATATTTCAATATGATGACATTAAAATTTAAAATGTATACCTTTTTAGTATTATCTGACTAATGTTCTATCGTTATAATTGATAAAAATAAAAAAAATAAAAAAATTGAAATGCCTACAAAATTTTAAAATATCAAAACACTTGGACAAAAAATTGTGGATTGTGACATAAACCTTAAACTAATTGATTATGCAATTAAATTATTTACATAAATAATTTTTAACTCTAATTTTGCGTTAAAACCAATATTCAAAATAAAATAAAATAAAAAAGTTGGAAGGCTATGCATTCAAGAGCTTTCTTAATGATTAATAGTCATAATTAATTAAGAAATACAAAATATCTTTCTTACAAATTAAAGGTAACAATACTAAGTGAATGTCAATTATAGAAATGGCTATAATTAATAAAATTGATATCTCAAGAATTATTAATATTCTATGGTGTATTGAATCAAATTTGTAAGGATTAAAAATTTTGAGAATATGACACTCGAAATTTGGGATAATCTAATTTTATATTTTGATAATTTTTTTCTCTTTATCCAATGTTTAAATGAAAAAATTACAAATTTTAATAAGCACCAAACTGTTTTTCGGATTGAAAACTTATACCTATATTTTTTGCAAGTGAAATTGACATTAGAATTTCCAATTCCTCAAAACTAACATTCACACATTATACGATTGTAACAATAAGAAAGAAATAATTTCATTAATCAACGAATAACATAAAGTCAAAATGTACAAGATTCGAATTGAGGAAATAAAGAAAAATTTGTACTACATTGGATAACCGAATGCAAGTAAATTTCGGTAAAAAATAAATTCAAAATAACTACACAATATAATAAATCTTTACATAATTCACACTATTAAAATTCATTATTGACAAAAGTAAAAGGTTTATTATTGGTTCTTGTGCTCGATAAAAAATAAAAAATAAAAAAAATGAATGGCCATCATTCCAATCAAAAGTGACCATCAAAATTTGTGATTAATAATTACACATCAACTACATAAGAAAGTAAAATATGAAGAAAAACAATTTATAAACACATTCTCAATATGTGATTCGTGAGTGACGAATTATGAATTCATAATTGAGATTTAAAGAGTAAGGAAGCTCTAATTATGTGTTTGATTAATAAAATATTTAAAGATTGTGATTATGGATTGAATTTATTATTTTCAAAAGAATTTTTTAGAAATGTAATACTATTTTCAATATGTATTATTAGGTTTGAAAATATTTAATTGCGTTAGTAATTTTATTTTTTTGTCAATTCTATATATTAATCGACTTAATAAAATATGTCATTTTAAGTAAATTATATATATAAATAGTATTATTGTAATTTATTTTAATTGTTTGTAATAATATTTTTATTAATTGTGTGCTAATAATTAGTAATAATTGTATTTAGTGGAAATTAACTGACTTAATTTTTGAAAGCAATAAGAATTATTAATTATCTTGTTTAGAAGTCATAAATGGAATATTAAGGGTATTGTTCACCACAAATATAAAAATGTAAAAGAAAAATGCGAAATCAAATGTTTATCATCTATTCACACTTAGGTAATTAAAAAATAAATTTTTTTGTATAATATTTGACCAAATTAATATAAATTAATGGTGATTAAAAAGTTGATGAATTATTATAAAATGACTTTTCATTTGATAATTATTAAGTAAACATTAGTTAACTGTATTTTTTTTTTCAACCGTTATGTTTTATTTTCAACAAAATCTTTTAGGAATGCCTTTTAATCTATAATATTAGGTTTAAAAAAATTTAAGTGTATATATAATTTTATTGTTTTTATAAATCTTATATATTAATATTAATTGATTTAATAGTCTATGCCATTTCATGTTAATTATATATGTAGTATTGTTATAATTTTTATTTTGTTTTTATATAAGTTTTTATTAATCATATATTAATAATTAGTAATAAAGTGTTTAGTGGAAATTAGTTTACTTAATTTAAAAGATTAAAAATTTTAATTTTAGTTGAAGTAAATTTAATTTTAAGGGTATTATTGACCATAAACATAAAAATATACGGGCAAAATGGAAAAGAAAAGACATGGGGATAAATGAGGGTATATTGGACTTAAAGCTAAATATTTAAAGATACAATTGGTAATCAAAATTTTCTCCTTAATCCCCACTTTTAATATATTGAAGATTAGTGAGCAAGAAAAATCTAGTTCAATGACAATAATTAATATAGCTCACACATGCATTCAACAAATAAATATGCAACATTTAATAGTGCTTAGAGAGACCTCCATGGACAGTTTTTTTTCTTGTTACTTCGGAAAATTGATTAAAAAAACATTATATGACATTAATTGAAAAAGATTCGACCCATCCAAAATCCATTATACTCTATAATGCAGTTCTAGTTCCGACCATGCATGCACAAATTTCGAGATCCAAGGTCGGCCCTGAGATTTTCGGGGCCTTAGACCAATTTTAAATATGAGACCTTAAATATATGTAAAATACATGTAAAATAAAAAAATAAATAAAATTTGGGGCCTTAGACGATCGTCTATAATCAGAGCCAGCATTGTCGAGATCGAATGCCGTAATTGAAACACAAATCCCCCAACAAATCCACTATCTATGCAAGCCTGTGTGCAATCTAATTCTGACAATGGATAATGCCCTAAAATATAGTATTTCCATCCATCAATGCATGCAAATGAAATTACAAAAAAAAAAAAAAAAAAAAAAAATTTACGTGTGAAAAGAAAAATGAAAATGGAATATGAACAGATGAAAAGGCTGTTCTGGGAGAATCCATTCTTGTGTGTTGTGTGTGAACTGGATGAACACATTATATTGATTATTCCAACTAATACAGGTTCATTCATTTATGGTTTTTTTTTTTTACTGTAACTCATACATTTTATAAATGAGCTTCAGTAGATTATTATGAGCATGTTTGACGTGATTTTTTAGATTTAAAATTTATTTAAATTAAATCTGAGGCTATTTGGATAATGTTTTATGAGCTGTCATCAACTAAGATTTTGACGTGGTTTAAAAATCTTTCAAAAATCAGCTGTCCCCAATTGAAATTTTAATGAAAACAACTAGATTTTAATGAATTTCAAAGAAATTACTTAAAATTTGAGTATCATTAACAACTCATGAATTTATAAAAATTTCATAAATCTCACTAAAAATCTCAAATAGGGAAACTTGAATTTTGAAATACTTATAAAATTCATCAATATCTCATTTGAAGAAACCCCAAAAAAATTTCATCATGTTTAATGAAATTCTTATGAATCCACGAAATTCCCCAAAAAATAATTATAAAAGGCATCTTCTTAATTTGAACTGAGGTCATGGAACTAAAGTATCTTATAAAGAAGATAAATTTTGCAGCTTTCGTAACAATTTTTCTCTACCTATATGTATGAATTTAAATCTGTCGACGTTCTTAAGCAATATTGAACACAATGTTGCATGATATTTAACTACCCTATTGTTTTATCATAATTGCAAAATTCGATCGAATAATTGTTATTTTAAAATTTTCAATTTATAGTATTGCAAAATCACGTGCAATACACGTGTCAATCAACAACTAGTAAATATTTAAGTACTACATGGTAAAATAAATTCTCTCCACTACGGCATAAGGATTCGTTTTAATGTTATAGTGGATTATTCTATTTTAGACATTTTTCACAATTTGACTTGAAGTGGATTTGAGGCTTATTGATAGCTTGTTGGGGATCATTTGCAGTGAGAGGAACCACGTATTTCATGGAGGGTTAGGCTTGAGACTCTATACTAGACTACTAGTCTAACATCAGAAGCTCGTACCGAAGTTCTTGATATTTTGAGTCTATTATGTTAAGAGCTGATTCGTGCTAGCATATTCTCCCATTTGGGAATAGAGGAAATTATGGTAGATGGCCGGTTGACCCGGCCACTTTTCTACGATGGCTTTTGATCAAATTTAAGTAAAAATGAAAAATAAAAATAAAGTTAAAATATAAAAAAAAAAAAAAAAAAAAAAAAAAAAAAAAAACCCATTTTTCCCCCCTCCGTCTCCGTCTCCGTCTCCGTCTCCGTCTCCGTCTCCATCTCCATCTCCATATTCAAGGTTTCTTCATTTTATTTGGTTAAATTCAAATTTTTTTTGCTTAAAGTATTGATGGATAATTGTTTTTAGTTTTAATATTCAAAGATTTAAATAAAAAATTCTTTTATTGTATTGAAGAAATTCAAAATTTGAAGAAATCATAATAAATCTATTATTTGGTAACCGGGTCGAGGGGAGAAATTTCGCATCTTAATTTTGAAATGAAGGGCATTTTTTCCTTTTAACGTTAAAAAAGCCATTGTGGTAATTAATTAGTAAGCTAGACTTATATGTTAAATAGAGTGTTTGACGTGGTCATTTCAAAAAGGATAAAGATATTTGTACAAAATCTTGTTAACAAAATGGTATATTCAATCTTACAAAATTAGCAGACCCCATGTGAATTTAAAAAATATTGGCTTGTGGTCCCTACCCTCATTGTGAGTAGTGAGTAAGAAAGTTTGTAAAAAAAGTTTGTACATGTAACATGATCTTTTCAAAAATGCAACCTTTGGGAATATGACGGTTCACCGCTTGCTTCGCTAATAATGCCCCATTCGCTTTATTTTGGTTGATTGTATTCCAAATTTTTTATCACCTATTATCTTAGGTGGTATTAATTAATGAAATTTGTTATTTTCCATTAAAAAAATTAAATACAATACAGAGTATATATAACATTTAAAATTATAAAAAAAGTTAGAGGCAGTTTTCTTCGAAAAAAATCTACATGGACAGGGCCATGTAGGCCTTGTTGCCTACGTGGCCTTGTCCGTCTAGTAGACCTCTTTTTCTTTTTTGAAATTAAGGGGTGCGCATGTGGAAGTCACGTGCCCTAAATGATGAAATTGATGAAGTTGGTACAAAGAGGTATTCCCTCGAACAATGTTGGCCTGTAAATAGTTATTGCTATGGAATGGTAGAAAATTTTGGAGTTTATTGACATAATATGAAGCATATGATTGTACAAACAAGAATAATATTAAAAGTAAAGAAAGAAATTGGAAGAGGAACAGAGCGTTTTATTGACAATCAATAGAAGAGAATAATATAATTTCAACAATAATGCTTCTCCTAAATTGAATAGAAGAGCCATATATTTATAGAGGCATACCAAGCTTTGAAAATATCATAAAGATGGAAATAATATTTTTTCAATTCAATCACGTGAAATAAAAGAAACAATATCTTCCGATTAAGTCACATGAAAATAAAGAAATAACATTTTTCCAAAAAAATTCAACCTAATTTAGGTCACAAAATCTAATAATCTCCACATTGACCTAAATTTCATTGCAACAAACAAAGCTCTAAAATTTCTCCACCTAGAAAAATAAGTCCAATGCATCGAAATAAACTAATCTTTTCATTCAGAACCAAAATCTTCCATCTCACGAAAAACGTTCTACCTCTTCCACAGCATCAACAAATGATACCTAAACCCAACCCGGGGTTCCCAACATTCCACAAGGAGTTCAAATTTTACCAAATAAGGTCGAAGCACACAATGTAGCAGAATCCACACTGAGTGCTTTAACCGAAGGCTCTTTGTTAAACTTGACACTTTCAAACTCCTTAAAAGCATGGACACTGATAAGTGTATTTTTGCACACTTATTTAGGTTACAAACATGACTTAATTATGAGCAAAATGATTGAATTATGACTTAATTTCGTTACATTTGTGAATTGTAGGAACACCGATGAATATGGTGAAATTCAGGAGAAAAGACAAGCAAAAAGGACCAAAATGAATCAAACTGAAAGCTCGGGAACCAAGATGCAAATAATCCATAGATGAGATGGGAAATGGAATGAAGATTCAAGAGTGTTAGAGATCAATCGGATGAGAAAATGAGTCGAGAGGTGAAATATGGTCGAAGTATTATCAACTTTCAGACGAAAAAGCTATGCTCGTGATCTTTAGTCTCTACTTGAGATTCATTTTTGGAATAGTAAACATCAGAATTTGAGAAATCATATTTCTATCAAAAGTGTAGATTTGTGAGTCCTCTTTCCAATGCACTTTGAATAATCTCAATCGGATATTAAGAGAGGAAGATGTGATCAAAATATTGAAAGCTGTCCGACAAAAAAATTCCTATAACCATGCGGTCGAATGGTTATAATTCCTTGCGGTCGCACAAGGCAATACGAGGAAAAATCTGGGCTGAAACTTCTGAACCATGCGGTAGCATGGCTTTATACCATGCGATCGCATGGTATAAAAATGTGACAAAATCTCAGATTTCCTTATTCGACTCAAACACGATTTAGTAAGGTTTTGGACGACTTCCTTGACCTAATTCTGTACCCAATAAATACCAGACGACCCCGAAACATAAGAAGGGGAGAATATACACAATTTTGGAGGATTTGGAGATGAGGATCAAGGCAAAAACAAGGCAACCCACTTCAAGATTCAAGATTTCAATTCAAGAATCAATTGGGTGATGTTCTTCCTTGGTTTTAATTATTGTTTTTCTTTATTTCTCATTATGTTAGGCTAGATTTTCATGTGCTAGGATTTGCGATGAACCTTATATTATGAACCCTTAATCTTGAATTTTATTAATTTTACGTTAAAAGATGTTTTTAATTATTGAATGATTGGCATGGATTTTATTTTCTCTACAATTATTTGCGCAATAGTTGTATAAGTTTTGTGGCTTGTTTTACCCTCGAGAGATGGAAAATAAGTTAGACATTGTGTTAATTATAGTAAAGTTCGATAGGGGATAGAAATATACGGCTATGCTTTACATGATCTTTAAGTATTCATAAATCTTTAATGCATTTTTATATGTTCGCATATAGTCAGATTGTATGTGAAAATAGGTTTAATTCTACTCGAGAGAGATTGTTAAACAAATTAGGAATATTGGTCTTCATAATTGAATCGTGTTGTCAATTTTATAAAATTCGGATTAAAGGGGATTGATATAAGGGAATTCGGGATCCTAGTACGTATTTCGTTATCATATTTTTATAAAACTTGCATTTAGTTATAATCATGCATTTAATCTAGTTAATTTAGGCTTTATATTTATAAATGGGTTATTAAATCATAATTTAGTTATCAAAAATATCAAGAATTTCTATTGTTTCGGCTAAGGCGACGATAGGTAAAATTGAACTAATCAATCTCTGTGGGACGATATTCGGACTCATTTAATCCACTTTATTACTTATTAACGAACCGTACACTTGCAGTAGTTTTAAATCGAAATAAAATAATTTCGTGAATAAGTTTTTGGCGCTGTTGCCGGGGATTGAGTTTAGTTTAATTTTATTTCTCGAGGCACTAATTCGAACTTCAATTTTTATTTTGCTAGTATAATTTTGTTTTTATTTTTATTTTAGGTTATTATCCTTTATTTGTGTTTAGTTATTTAAATTGTTTGAATCTCAGTGCTCGTACTGGTTTTGTTTCTCAGATTTGCATGCCATGATCGACTGGAGGAGAATTAATTCCAACTGATCCTGAAATCAAGCGCACCTTTCATCGACTACAAAGAGATCACCGAGAAGCACAAGTACAAATGGCTAACGAACTAAACAATCTCATTATTCAAACTAATGAAGGAAATGAGATTCTGGGAGATTTCTTGACTCCTCAAGTAATTCAAAGTCAATCCATCATAGTGTATCCACCGTTTGGACAACCAAATTTCCAGTTGAAGACCAATATGATACAGCTATTTCTAAATGGACACCAATTTTATGGCAAGGCCGAGGAGAATCTACATACACACATATCTCGATTTTTGGATATGTGTCAACATTTCAGATACCAAGGGATTTTGGATGACGCTATTAGGCTAAGACTGTTTCCACATACGCTACAAGACAGAGCACTTGAATGGTTGGATTCACTTTTGGTTGCAAGTATCACTACATGGAACGAGTTGGCATACAAATTCTGCACAAAGTTTTTCTCCCCAACCAAGATAGCGAAGCTGAGACATGACATATCAGTATTTAGTCAATGAGAAATCGAATCATTTGACGAAGCTTGGAGCAGATTCAAAAACATGCTCCGAAAGTGCCCTCAACATAGGTTTAATAAAAAGATCCATATTCGATTCTTCTACACAGGGTTACTTCCATACCACAAAAACATGGTGGATTTAGCATCAAATGGCTCAATATCCACATGAACAGTTGATGGGGCATTGGAATTATTTGAGAGAATAGCTACCACATCATCCATGTGGTCTTCTGAGAGGGCAATTTCAAGGAAAACTTCGGGTGTCTACGAGGTGGATACTTATTCAGCAATATCTGCAAAAATCGACTCTCTGTATCACAAGGTGGAAAGCATATCACAGGTAGTACAAGCTAAGAAGAGCAACTGTGATGAATGTGGAGCTGAGCATAAAACATAGGAGTGCCCGATACTCATGCAAGGAATTGAGCAAGCAGACTATGCATAGTGGGGACAACACCAACAATACAATCAATATGGAGAAACTTTCAATCCCAGTTGGATGAAGCATCCCAACTTCTCTTGGAGCAACCAGAATCAAAATAGGCCACATGGACAATTTCAACAACAAGAGAAGAGGCCTCAATTGGAAGATATGATAGAAAAATTCACGGAGAAAATCGAAGCTACACTTCAAAATCAAAATGCAGCGATAAAAAATTTGGAAACTCAGATGGGGCAGTTGGCCATAGCATTGACTGGCAGAACGCCAGGTAACTTGTCAAGTAACACAGAAATCAATCCCAAAAAGCAAGCCAAGGCTATTACAACTCGAAGTCAAGTACAATTGCCTGAAATTCATGTCAAGAGACCGGGTATGATTGGAGAGACATCTTCCCTTGCTGAAGAAGAGACTGTTGCAAAGGAATCAATTTCAAAGGAAAATTCAGAAAAGTTACAGGATAAGGTCAAATTTACAGTCAACCCCTACGAGCCTCCGATTCCTCTTCCACAGTGGTTGAAGAAGCAAAAATTGGAGCAACAGTACAAAAAATTCCTAGAAGTCTTCAAAAAGTTCCATATCAACATCCCACTAGCCGATGTACTATTCCAGATGCCTAGCTACGCGAAGTTTCTCAAAGATATTATATCAAACAAACGCTAGATGGAGGACCATGAGATAGTAATGCTTACGAAGGAATGCAGTGCTAGAATCCAGAAAAAACTCCTACCAAAACTAAAAAATCCAGGGAGTTTCACTGTACCTTGCACAATTGATGATTTTTATTTTGATAAAGCATTGTGTGATCTCGGTGCGAGTATTAACTTGATGCCACTCTCTGTTTTTAGGAAACTAGGATTGGGAGAGCCTAAGGCAACCATAAAACTCTACAGCTAGCTGATCGATCACTTACACATCTACGAGGGATTATTGAAGATGTATTGGTCAAAGTGGATAAACTCATGTTCCCAGCAGACTTCTTGATTTTGGATATGGAAAAAGACAGGGACGTGCCTATCATATTGGGAAGACCATTTTTGGCTACTGCAAGAGCCCTCATAGATGTGCAGCAAGGCAAATTAACTCTGAGGCTGGGGGAGGAACAAGTCTCTTTTAATGTTTTCAAGGCAATGAAATACCCCAACGAGCCTGAAAACTGTTTCCAAATTGAAGTGCTTGACATAGGAATCCCCTATAATTTTGAGTTGAAGAAACAGCCAAACATTCATGAGGCATGTATACTACACTCTCCATCCGTTTTTATTGATTTAAAGGAGATTAAGACATTCAATATGGGATTCCATACGGATGAGGAGAGAAAGACAAACCACTTGAAGAAAGACAGGGATGAAATTCGAAGGATAACTGCAGTTCGGAACAAGACCATATTGAGCAAACTATGCAGGACCTCCCAAGCCATATTTAAAGTGCCATAAAATACCTATGACAAAATTCGAGCTATCGACTATAAAATAGCGCTAGTTGGGAGGCAACCCAATGTTTCTATCCTTTCATTTACTTCGTTTTGCGATAGTTTAGGAACTTTTCATTTTTTTGCATTATCAATAGTTTTAGGTCATCGATCATACATCCCTATCACAAGGAGTCTAGGCATGGTCTGTCATGAGGTTGAGGTCCTATTTTATTCAGTCATATATTAAATTGAACAAAGTGTATGTTTTGAGCGAAGTTTTGTTGGTAATTCACATTTTTGTGACATGAACCCTATGTTGAGACATGAATTATGCATTTTGCACACCAACAATGTACACATTGAAGCAAGTTTGAGGGATTTGTGTACTACGTAGGTTATTTCTTACCTCAGTTGCATCTGTTTACACCAGGTGGACTAATACGCATATTTTACACTTTACAGGATGCCGTCAAAAAAAATGTCATGGCTCCACCACCAAGAGACAGTCCTGCTGGTCCCAATTTTCATTAACCACCTCCATCTTAATCAAGGGAGTACTCGTACTCCATCTTGCACTTAAGTTTATTATTGTCCTTCAATTATGTCTGTTTACACTTTTATTTCATCTTCACATTGAGGACAATGTATTATCTAAGTTTGCGGGTGGGTGACATAATCTTGGACACGAACATAATTTCGTCAGTTTGGCTATATTCATCAATAACTATGTTTAATTGTTGCAATTCGTTTGCCTGTAGAGGATTTTAAAAAAAATTCTTTGCATTTTATTCAGTTTGCTGTATTTTCATTCTTGCATGTTTGTGTGGGCTTGATAGCCTTGCCAGCTATGATGTGATTATTGGACTGGTATAAACTATAAATTGTGGATATGATGTTGAATAGATTAACTAGTATTTGTTGATGTAATACTTGACATTTTTTATGCACACCAGTCATGCTCGACATCTTAGGTTAGTGATTGGGGTTTTGAACATAAAGTAGGAGAAGAATGATAACCCTCTACTAAATCAAATAGTAAACCACCTTAAGACTGTTTGGATATGATTGAGCAATTATAGGAAGGCATTGAGATAAGTGGGGACTCCGTGCATGAATTCTATTATGTGGATTGCTTAAATCAGTGAGATGAAAATTAGGCGAAAATATTAAATTGGGGGTTAGTTTTGGAGGCCAAATGTCTAGAAAAATAATAAAGGGCATAAATCTAACTTGTGAAAATGAAACACCCTTTTTCCATGCCTTTATGATTCGAGCAAGTAAGCCTGTAAGGATATTTCAAAATCTGGTACCCTAAAACCAATTGGTTTGGGAGTCATCGGCTCAAAGCTCATTATATGAGTCATATAGAAAGCAAGATAGAAAAAGGTTAATAAAAAGTTATCTGATCAAGCCTTTATAACTCGAGTGAATAAGCCTGCAAGGGTTTAAAACTTGGTGCCCTAAAACCAACTGGTTTGGGAGTCATCTGCCTAAAGCTTGCTAAAGGGGTTATATAGAAAGCAAATGAGAAGATGATATATTAAAAAAAAATTGGAAAGTGAGAAAAATAAAAGAGAGACAATAACATGAAGAAAAACCCTTAGACATTTGGTTGAAGAAACTATACCTTTGAGGCGAGGCAAGTAATCTATTTTAATTTTGAGTGTCGAAGCAATCAAATTTGGGAGAGCCTTCACTTGTTGAAATGTAAACTTGTGATAGTGAGATTAATCCAAACTACGAGAGGGTAAGGATTATAGCTATGTAAATTCCTAATCTTAAAACACAACCCCGGGATAATTGAGTGAAAAGAATAAATTTTGGGGGGGTTGTGTATCTCTCGGGTGAGTAAGGATACATTTGACCACTTGGGGTCGGGACTCAAATTTATCATGAACCTAATATGTTGGCATGAATTCACACACACGTCAAGTATGCATTTAACAGGTAAAGGTTGATGCCATGTTTGCACTGATAAATTTTCATAAAGTCAAATACTTAGTCCAATCCTGAGAAACCTTGTTTGTTCAGAATTAAGTTGCTATCTTGTTTGAGGATAAACAATAGTTCAAGTTTGGGGGGTTTGATAAGTGTGTTTTTGCACATTTATTTAGGTCACAAACATGACTTAATTATGAGCAAAATGATTGAATTGTAACTTAATTTCGTTACATTTGTGAATTGTAGGGAACACCGCTGAACATGGTGAAATTCAGGAGAAAAGACAAGCGAAAAGGACCAAAATGAATCAAACTGAAAGCTCGGGGACCAAGTTACAAATAATCCATAGATGAGACGGGAAATGGAATGAAGATTCAGGAGTGTTAGAGGTCAATCGGATGAGAAAATGAGTCGAGAGGTGAAATATGGTCGAAGTATTATCAAGTATCAACTTTCAGGCGAAAAAGCTATGCTCGTGATTTTTAGTCTTTACTAGAGATCCATTTTTGGCCTAGTAAACATCAGAATTTGAGGATGCCTATTTCTTTCAAAAGTGTAGATCTGTGAGTTCTCTTTTCAACTCACTTTGAATCATCTCAATCAGATATCAGGAGAGGAAGATGTGATCAAAATATTGAAAGCTGTCCGACGAAAAAATTCCTATAACCATGCGATCGCATGGTTATAATTCCTTACGATCCCACAAGGCAATACAGAGAAAAATCTGGGCTAAAACTTCTGAACCATGCGGTAGCATGGCTTTATACCATGCGGTCGCATGGTATAAAAATGTGACGAAATCTCAGGTTTCCTTATTCGATTCAAACACGATCTAGTAAGGTTTTGGACAACTTCCTTGACCTAATTCTGTCCCCAATAAGTACCAGACGACCCTGAAACATAAGAAGGGGAGAATATAAACAATTTTGGAGGATTTGGAGAGGAAGAACGAGGCAAAAACAAGGCAACCCACTTCAAGACTCAAGATTTCACTTCAAGAATCAATTGGGTGATGTTCTTCCTTGGTTTTAATTATTGTTTTTCTTTATTTCCCATTATGTTAGGCTATATTTTCATATGCTAGGATTTGCGATGAACCTTATATTATGAACCCTTAATCTTGAATTTTATTAATTTAACGTTAAAACATGTTTTTAATTATTGAATGATTGGCATGGATTTTATATTCTCTACAATTATGTGTGCAATAGTTGTATGAGCTTTGTGGCTTGTTTTACCCTCGAGAGATGGAAAATAAGTTAAACATTATGTTAATTGTCTAAAGTTCGATAGGGGATAGAAATATACCGCTATACTTTACGTGATCTTTAAGTATTCATAAATCTTTAATACATTTTTATATGTTCGCATCCGTCATAGAAATATAGT